>NC_052319.1:36725276-37025276 GCF_016432855.1 Salvelinus namaycush
TCCCCTCTCTACCCCTCTGCTCCGCTCCCTACCTCCCCTATAGGACATGTCTGAGGGTAGCCGGACACAGCTATTGGTCAAGGCTCGCTTCAACTTTGAGCAGACCAATGAGGACGAGCTGTCCTTCAACAAGAGTGATGTCATCAACGTGACACGCCAGGAGGAGGGCGGCTGGTGGGAGGGGAACCTCAATGGCAAGACCGGCTGGTTCCCTAGCAACTATGTCCGTGAGATTAAAGGCTGTGGTAGGTGTCCCGTCTGTATTTCTGCAACTGGATCTCACATAGTATCAGAAACAAAAGGATGGTGTCTGATGTGGACGGATAACTCATTTCTCCCTTTCTCTCTCTCTCTACTCTCCCTCTACTCTCTCTACTCTCTTTCTTTCTCCCCCTCTCCCTCTCAGACAAACAAGTGTCTCCCAAATCTGGGACCCTGAAGAGTCCCCCAAAAGGCTTTGACACTACAGCCATCAGCAAGACCTACTACAACCTGGTACGACCTGGTCATCATGTCTCTCTTTCCTTCTAGCTCGATGGACATTACTCTTAATGCTGTAGCTTGACCTAGTTCTCTGTATGTGTGTGTTTCCCTGACATTAATCTGTCCATGCTCTGGGTTATGGAGATGAAAGAACACGGAAATACATACTATACTAGACAGAGAGGAAGTCTATACACAACACCTCTCTATTTCTCCTCTGTACACTACACCTCTCTATTTCTCCTCTGTACACTACACCTCTCTATTTCTCCTCTGTACACTACACCTCTCTATTTCTCCTCTGTACACTACACCTCTCTAACTCTCTAATACCTCTCATCCTCTGTACACTACACCTCTCTATTTCTCCTCTGTACACTACACCTCTCTATTTCTCCTCTGTTCACTACACCTCTCTATTTCTCCTCTGTACACTACACACCTCTCTATTTCTCCTCTGTACACAACACCCTCCTATCTCCTCTGTACACAAACACACTCGTCTATTTCTGCCCTCTGTACACTACACCTCCTATTTCCCCCGTCACTACACCTCCTATTTCTCCTCGATGTACACTACACACCTCTCTCTTCCCCCCCCGCATCTCCCGTACACAACACCTCGTCTTTTCTCCTCTGACTACACTCACCTCACACACCTCTCTAGTTCTCCCTGCTAACCCTAGCTCCGCTGTACAACACCTCTCTATTTCTCCTCTGTACACTACACCTCTCTATTTCTCCTCTGTACACTACACCTCTCTATTTCTCCTCTGTACACTACACCTCTCTATTTCTCCTCTGTACACTACACCTCTCTATTTCTCCTCTGTTCACTACACCTCTCTATTTCTCCTCTGTACACTACACCTCTCTATTTCTCCTCTGTACACAACACCTCTCTATTTCTCCTCTGTACACTACACCTCTCTATTTCTCCTCTGTACACTACACCTCTCTATTTCTCCTCTGTTCACTACAGAGTAACTCCCTGACCTGTCTAGTCCTGGAGTAACTCCCTGACCTGTCTAGTCCTGGAGTAACTCCCTGACCTGTCTAGTCCTGGAGTAACTCCCTGACCTCTCTAGTCCTGGAGTATCTCCCTGACCTGTCTAGTCCTGGAGTATCTCCCTGACCTGTCTAGTCCTGGAGTAACTCCCTGACCTGTCTAGTCCTGGAGTATCTCCCTGACCTGTCTAGTCCTGGAGTAACTCCCTGACCTGTCTAGTCCTGGAGTAACACCCTGACCTGTCTAGTCCTGAGACGACTCCCTGACCGTGTCTATCGTACCGGAGTCTGAAACTCCCTGACCTGTCTAGTCCTGGAGTAACACCCTGACCTGTCTAGTCCTGGAGTATCTCCCTGACCTGTCTAGTCCTGGAGTAACTCCCTGACCTGTCTAGTCCTGGAGTAACTCCCTGACCTGTCTAGTCCTGGAGTAACTCCCTGACCTGTCTAGTCCTGGAGTAACTCCCTGACTGTCTAGTCCTGGAGTAACTCCCTGACCTGTCTAGTCCTGGAGTAACTCCCTGACCTGTCTAGTCCTGGAGTACTCCCTGACCTGTATCAGTCCTGGAGTAACTCCCTGACCTGCTAGTCCTGGAGTAACTCCCTGACCGTCTATCCTGGAGTAACTCCCTGACCTGTCTAGTCCTGGAGTACTCCTGACGTTCTAGTCCTGGAGTAACTCCCTGACCTGTCTAGTCCTGGAGTAACTCCCTGACCTGTCTAGTCCTGGAGTAACTCCCTGACCTGTATAGTCCTGGAGTAACTCCCTGACCTGTCTAGTCCTGGAGTAACTCACTGACCTGTATAGTACTGGAGTATCTCCCTGTCAGAGAGACCTGTCTAGTCCTGGAGTATCTCCCTGACCTGTCTAGTACTGGAGTATCTCCCTGTCAGAGAGACCTGTCTAGTCCTGGAGTATCTCCCTGTCAGAGAGACCTGTCTAGTCCTGGAGTATCTCCCTGTCAGAGAGACCTGTCTGGTCCTGGAGTATCTCCCTGTCAGAGAGACCTGTCTAGTCCTGGAGTATCTCCCTGACCTGTCTAGTCCTGGAGTATCTCCCTGTCAGAGAGACCTGTCTAGTCCTGGAGTATCTCCCTGTCAGAGAGACCTGTCTAGTCCTGGAGTATCTCCCTGTCAGAGAGACCTGTCTAGTCCTGGAGTATCTCCCTGTCAGAGAGACCTGTCTAGTCCTGGAGTATCTCCCTGTCAGAGAGACCTGTCTAGTCCTGGAGTATCTCCCTGTCAGAGAGACCTGTCTAGTCCTGGAGTATCTCCCTGTCAGAGAGACTGTTTAGAGGCCCTGGGCCAATGGGAGGACAAGGGTGAGGGGTTAGGAGTCAGAGGGAGTGAAAGTGTTCAGAGTTACAAAGACACTCTGTCTCTCTCTCTCTCTCTCTCTTTCTCCCCCAGGTGCTGCAGAACATTCTAGAAACAGAGACAGGAAATTCAAGACCTCCGAAGCCCTCCTACTCTCATCTCCTCTCCTTCTACTTTCATCTCCTTCTACTCTCATCTCCTCTCCTCTCCTTCTCCACTCCTCCCACTCTCCTCCACTCCTCCCCTCGCTTAAGCAGCTTATAGGGAAACATGGTTACAGTATGAGGGCTGCTGTGAGGCGTTCCATGTCTGCCTGTCTGAAGCAGGGGACAAGTGCACACCTGGGAGGCTCATCACAGAAACATCCCAGGACTCAGAGGAGTGAGACAAGCAGTCCGTTTGGAATCAGTCCAACCTCAAACATGCATGTTTATGTACTAGACCAGTGTTTCTCGATCCTGGTCCCGGGGACACTAAAGGTCGCACATTTGACTTTTTGCCCTAGCTCTCAGATCCTGATTCAATTAAGCAAATCATCAAGCCTTTGTTTATTGGAATGAGGTGTGTTAGTGCTAGGGCAAAACACGAACCTGTATCAGGACCAGCATTGACAAACGCTTAGCATCTCTATTCCAGTGTTATTCTGTCTCAATGTATGCAGTCATAATGCGTCAGTGATAAGCCAATTCAAATGATTACTTTTTAAAATCAATAAGACCTATTCCAAAAGGAGTGGCTTGGTCTTCAGGCGAGGGATGAATGTGCTGGTAAATTCAAGATACAACCCATCCCATAGCCATTCTTTTGCACTGATGATCATTAGAAAACTGTTATCTGGGGGGAGAAGGCTTGTATTGACATTCAACACCAAGCACAAGTAAGCCATTAACAAAATGATATTATCCCCCTGTGTTCCACAGTGCCCTCTCTCTCTCTCTCTCTCTCTCTCTCTCTCTCTCTCTCTCTCTCTCTCTCTCTCTCTCTCTCTCTCTCATTCTTTCCCTCTCCTCCTGCAGTGTTAGTGGGGAAAGTCAATGGTGAAGATGAACACTGAGCTGTTTTGTCCAGACTGGGGGGTTCAATGACTCCTCTATGCAATGACACAGTACCAAACTCTCTCTCTCTCTGTGTGTGTGTGTTTGTGTGTGTGTGTGTGTGTGTGTGTGTCCTCAGCTCACTCTAGATAAGCTTTAAGCTCCCGAGTGGTGCAGCGATCTAAGGCACTGCATCTCAGTGCTAGAGGCGTCACTACAGACCCTGGTTCGGTCCCGAGCTGTATCACAACCGGCCGTGATCGGGAGTCCTATAGAGCGGCGCACAATTGGCCCAGCGTCGTCCGGGTTAGGGGAGGGTTTGGCAGGGGGTGCTTTACAAGTAGGCCGTCATTGTAATTAAGAATTTGTTCTTAACTGACTTGCCTAGTTAAATAAAGGTTAAATAAGAAATAATTGTCCTCAAACCACAGATTTAGTATCAGATCTTCAACCCTAATCATTGTTGTCGAAGTCTCTGTGATATAATTGACAGCATCGGTGCTGATGTACGAAAGAAACACCAAAACATCCCAATAACAATTCATGAGGGAGACTGAAGACTTCCTATATGGGACACTAGATAGTGAGTTTGAAGACCACACATTCTGACAACAACTAGAAGAATCCTCGGGGTGGATTCATTGACCAAGCATAGGTATCTGGATACCTAGCTCGAGTTTCAAAATCAAGAATGGGGGACAAAAGAGCAACGCCACGCACTATTGGGACAGAGAGGAAAGACAACGATTTACATAATGTCAAGGCATCAGTCTGATAGCCCGATTATCAAAATGTATCAAAATGTATCACATAACTACAAACTATCTGTGCTTGAAGCCTACTTACAAGAATGTTACATTGACTGTTACTGTTTTAAACGATGGCGTCAGAGAAATGCTAAATGATTGTTACATTGTTACGATCGTGGATGGCGACAAGCAAGGCAGCTTCACAGCCGGCGGTAGGTGATTGTTCTAGGCTCGCAGTCCAGCCTCCCCCACATTGTCTTTGTCTCACACTGGATATTAAATAACATTTAACGTAATTTCTGTCGCATATCTTTCGTATTAATGTTGTGTTTGTGGGGTTATTTTACGGAGAACTTACCTCGACGCGAAACGAAGTGCAACCTTTGAGAAACTCCTTTATGTTGCTCAAGCGGTCGCCGTCGTTCTTCGGTTCTTGGTAGATCTGGCAGAACAGAAATGCACATGAGAAACACGAATTTCGATATATATTTTTTTTATTCTTCTATTTGAAGCTCTAGAGTCTTGTGCGCTTTTTGATTTGGATGAGAAGCCCACATCCCCTCTTCTTGACTTGCTTCTACAATAGGCCAGCTACAAAATACAAATCCTCTAGCAGGGAAGAAGGCATTGGATTGAGAGAAAAGACGTTGGCGAATGGGAGCTCAGTGAGCCTTCAACAACACACAGCATGAGTGAGGGGATGACGCTGGCGACTCCTCTGTGAACATAGAGGCGGAATGGATAAAATGTGTCTCTCCCACCAACAACAAAACAGCCTATAAAAGAACGGGTGGGAAATAAATAGGTGAAACTAACCACACTGCCAATGTGAATGGATGTAATCCAGCCTATGAATCTTGAATTAGATCTGACGTTTATCTCCCAGTCTATAACCATATGGCTACATGACTGTCATGAGATATAATCCCAGAGAAAATATAGCACTGCTGAAACATTGGAAGTATAGATCTAATACCAGAGTAATGACCTAGGCCTGTAACAGTCTAGTCCATGCAGTTACAGAATATAATAGTACACAAATTAATAGAATATAACAGAACACAATAGAATTTAACCAAACAGAACAGAATAGAATATAACCAAACAGAATATAATAGATTATAACCAAACAGAATATAATAGATTATAACCAAACAGAATATAATAGATTATAACCAAACAGAACAGAATAGATTATAACCAAACAGAACAGAATAGATTATAACCAAACAGAATAGAATAGATTATAACCAAACAGAATAGAATAGATTATAACCAAACAGAACAGAATAGATTATAACCAAACAGAATATAATAGATTATAACCAAACAGAATAGAATAGATTATAACCAAACAGAACAGAATAGATTATAACCAAACAGAATATAATAGATTATAACCAAACAGAATAGAATAGATTATAACCAAACAGAACAGAATAGATTATAACCAAACAGATTATAATAGATTATAACCAAACAGAACAGAATAGAAAATAATAGATAATAGTAAGTACATTTTTTCCAAGAGGGTGGACTTAATAATAATAATAATAACACATGGGACTTATAAAGCTCTTTTCAAGGACCCAACGTTGCTTTACAATTATAGAAATGAACAAGAAAAACAACAAAACAAGAGTCAAAACAAAACATCAGACTGAACAAGACATGAATAAAGAGAGGTGTGGGCTCAACAAAGGGAAAGAGTGTGAGGTATCAGTGTATGGGGAAGGGAGGATTGGGATTTGGATATGAACCCGGTTTAGTGTAAGAGGTAGAGTAAGAGGTAGGGTAAGGTTTAGCGTAAGAGGTAGAGTAAGGTTTAGGGTAAGAGGTAGGGTAAGGTTTAGGGTAAGAGGTAGGGTAAGAGGTAGGGCAAGGTTTAGGGTAAGAAGTAGAGTAAGAGGTAGGATAAGGTTTAGGGTAAGAGGTAGAATAAGGTTTAGGGTAAGAGGTAGGGTAAGAGGTAGATTAAGGTTTAGGGTAAGAGTTAGGGTAAGAGGTAGGGTAAGAGGTAGGATAAGGTTTAGGGTAACAGGTAGGGTAAGAGGTGGGGTAAGAGGTAGGGTAAGAGGTGGGGTAAGAGGTAGGTTAAGAGGTAGGGAAAGAGGTAGGGTAAGAGGTGGGGTAAGAGGTAGGGTAAGAGGTGGGGTAAGAGGTAGGGTAAGAGGTGGGGTAAGAGGTAGGTTAAGAGGTAGGGAAAGAGGTAGGGTAAGAGGTAGGGTAAGAGGTAGGGTAAGAGGTGGGGTAAGAGGTAGGGTAAGAGGTAGGGTAAGAGGTAGGGTAAGAGGTAGGGTAAGAGGTAGGGTAAGAGGTGGGGTAAGAGGTAGGGTAAGAGGTAGGGTAAGAGGTAGGGTAAGAGGTAGGGTAAGAGGTAGGGTAAGAGGTGGGGTAAGAGGTAGGGTAAGAGGTAGGGAAAGGGTTAGGTGCTACTTTCACTCTCACTGTTTGATATTTTAAAAACAGAACACTGCACATCACTCTTTACCCTCCTTTGTACCTGTGACCAATACCTCATCATCAGGTGGCCATCAGGGGCAGATAATAACCAATAATCTATCTATCGGACCATAAGAACAGAATCAATGGTTGGGCTGAACCCTGTTAGATTAGGCTATAGGTGATGTTCTCCTATAAGGTGATATAGGTGTCTCTCTCTCCCAGATGTGGCCACTGTCCAGACAGCACTAGGCCAGTCTGTTTGTTGTCAGAGAGCCATTTGGTTGCCAAGGGAACGCCCAACCTGTCCAATCCGTCTAAAAAGCTACACAATACAGTACAGGGCTGTACTGAGTGGAGGTGCTGATAGACATACATTACAAATACCGCACTGTTGCTTTAAGTGTGGAGAGGGTCCCTGTCTGTGCGCTTTTGCTTTCAATGGAGGCCGCTCTTGTGGTTTCTGTCTACCCTCATCTCCAGCTGTTGATCCGGGTCATATGTGTCACTGTCAAACATACATATAACTAGGCCATAGGCTAGAGGCCTTTAGATCATGTACATTAACGTAATGCCGCGTAATGCGCTTTGGATTCCAATCTCACACCGCATCTGTAGACTATCTGTGTCCTTTTGTGTCCACCCCCCTAAAAAATCCATAGGTTACACCACTCCCAAACCATAGAGCTCGTGAAAATAATAGTTAGTTTGTAAAAAAACGTTTGTCTTAAGAATCTACAAAGGGTACTGATAATTTGCGCACAGAATAGATCGTGACTAGCATCGGCCACAGCGAACGGTCTGCTCTGTCTGTCTGTAGGTCCTATAGCCTATCACACGCGTAAGAGTACTGACATATGTGCCACCATTTGGTACTGTTTTTAGGGACGATAACCCACGTTCTCGTGACCTACAAAATAATCTCTTCATGGACCAGTTGGCAAAGAAAAGCAAGGTGACGAACCGCGTCATGTCACGTTCACGGCGGCATAGACGAGCCGATGAAGGGAAGACAAACGGCAGTTCTGCCCTTACTTTGTCAGTGGAGCCCGGGCTCAGTCTCTCCAGCAGTCTGCACAAGACAACCCCATCTTTGAGGGAGGTCTGGAGAAATGCCTCGGGATCCGAAATGTTCTTTTTCGGCGATTCCAGCACCCCCAGTGTGATCAGCCAAGTGACAGTCTGCTCTGCCGAATTCATGGTCTCAGTCGCGGTGAAAAATACAACGAAGCGCTGTGTTTTTGCTTGCGTATTTCAATATCTACCCCTGGTACACAATCATCCCGGACATTAAAACAAAAACATTATCCTTTCATACATGCGAGCTTTGAGGGGGGACGGCCACAACGAAAGATCTCTCCTTCCTTTTCCTTCTCATCTATCGGGTGGATGCAGGTGACTCTGGGCTTGTGGAAATCCAGCGGGTCTGGTTTTCTCTCTTCTGTGTTTGGTCTTTTTTTTTTGTTCTCCAACCTGGCAAGCTGTCAGATGCAGTTCGCTGTGATGCGTTCGAGCAGCAGACTGCATGCATAGTCCTACATGCGCATCGCTGCCGCCAGCACAGCCGCTCATCCGGCAGCGAATGACATCACAGCAAGAAGGACACAAGCAGTCCAACCAGTTCTGTGACATGAGTACCTCAGCATGGCTTTGCATAGCCCCAGCATAATCCCTTTATCACAGTGTAGATGTAACAGTTTTGCTTCCGTCCCTCCCCTTGCCCCAACCTGGGCTTGAACCAGGGACCCTCTGAACACATCAACAACTGCCACCCATGAAGCATCGTTACCAGGACTAGTTAGACTGGACCCACATCCACATGGAATTAGCCAGCATTGGCCATTTGACAATAAATAAAAACAAATCCCCATGAAGACCATTAACATGCCCATTTTACCTGTCTACTAAACTAAAGCCATTTTACCTGTCTACTAAACTAAAGCCATTTTACCTGTCTACTAAACTAAATACATTTTACCTGTCTACTAAACTAAATCAATTTTACCTGTCTACTAAACTAAAGCCATTTTACCTGTCTACTAAACTAAAGCCCTTTTTCCTGTCTACTAAACTAAATCCATTTTACCTGTCTACTAAACTAAAGCCATTTTACCTGTCTACTAAACTAAATCCATTTTACCTGTCTACTAAACTAAAGCCATTTTACCCGTCTACTAAACTAAAGCCATTTTACCTGTCTACTAAACTAAATCCATTTTTCCTGTCTACTAAACTAAATCCATTTTACCTGTCTACTAAACTAAAGCCCTTTTTCCTGTCTACTAAACTAAAGCCATTTTACCTGTCTACTAAACTGAAGCCATTTTACCTGTCTACTAAACTAAATCCATTTTACCTGTCTACTAAACTAAAGCCCTTTTTCCTGTCTACTAAACTAAATCCATTTTACCTGTCTACTAAACTAAAGCCATTTTACCTGTCTACTAAACTAAATCCATTTTACCTGTCTACTAAACTAAAGCCCTTTTTCCTGTCTACTAAACTAAATCCATTTAACCTGTCTACTAAACTAAAGCCATTTTACCTGTCTACTAAACTAAAGCCATTTTACCTGTCTACTAAACTAAATCCATTTTACCTGTCTACTAAACTAAATCCATTTACCTGTCTACTAAACTAAATCCATTTTACCTGTCTACTAAACTAAATCCATTTTACCTGTCTACTAAACTAAATCCATTTACCTGTCTACTAAACTAAATCCATTTTACCTGTCTACTAAACTAAATCCATTTTACCTGTCTACTAAACTAAAGCCATTGACAGAATCTCCTATCCCAGTAGCCTAGCTGGAGAGCAGTGGTTGGACTCTCATGCAGTTCACATTTTGGCCACTAGGTTGTGCTCATAGAGCATGCAAGTGTCCTCCCTCTCTGTCTGCCGTGTAGTAAAACCAAACAAGTTGTGTAACCAGCTATACCCATGCCAGTGGCAGACTGTAGGCTAAACAGCATGCTATTTCAAACAAAACCACTCATGGTAATGTGTAAACGGAACCCAACTAGTAGTAACTACAAAAGTCACACCAATAAGGCCTATCAGGTAATGCCCCTTAAAACATTAATCCCGCCGTAATCCATTTACCACAGTTAACATAATGGTTACAGTGACATGGAGTTAGGCCTAATGCCGTTAAACATGATGTGTTATATGGTAAATTAGGCTGTCACTGAAAGTGCCACTCCCTGAATATGTTGTATAGCACAACAGGTTCACTATCTATCAGATTGCCTACCTGGAGGAATCTGGAATCCCTGAGGGTCTCCATGGATACCACTGGAAACTGTAGTCGTCCGTAGATCTCTCTGGAGAACTCTGTGTGTGTGTGTGTGTGTGTGTGTGTGTGTGTGTGTGTGTGTGTGTGTGTGTGTGTGTGTGTGTGTGTGTGTGTGTGTGTGTGTGTGTGTGTGTGTGTGTGTGTGTGTGTGAGAGAGAGAGAACGAGTAATAAGAAGAGTGTGTTTGGGGGGGTAAGTCTCTGAGCATAAAACTAATCTCCCCCTCTCCTTTCTTCTCCTCTCCTCATCCCCCTCTTCCTCACCATCTTGCCTCTGCAAGAAGAGGATATGTAAACAGCTCTTTATTGATTTTTATTACTATTTTATGACCAACTTCCTCATGATTTATCATAATGCAGAAAGTGGCCTGTTCTTCACTACTATTGTGTGGGAGAGATAATAACTTAATAACTCATAATATGATCCTCTGACACAACAAACATATGTACACACACACATTTCCTTGTGGCGACCGGGAAAATGTCCTCACTTTTCCTTTTTTTACTATCCTTTTTTTACTATCCTTTACTATCCACACAAACACCCGCAGACACACAAACACCCACAGGCACACAAACACCCGCAGACACACAAACACCCACAGGCACACAAACACCCGCAGACACACAAACACCCACAGGCACACAAACACCCGCAGACACACAAACACCCGCAGACACACAAACACCCGCAGGCACACAACCACCCGCAGACACACAAACACCCACAGACACACAAACACCCGCAGGCACACAAACACCCGCAGACACACAAACACCCGCAGACACACAAACACCCGCAGGCACACAAACACCCGCAGACACACAAACACCCGCAGACACACAAACACCCGCAGACACACAAACACCCGCAGGCACACAAACACCCGCAGGCACACAAACACCCGCAGACACACAAACACCCGCAGACACACAAACACCCGCAGACACACAAACACCCGCAGGCACACAAACACCCGCAGACACACAAACACCCGCAGACACACAAACACCCGCAGGCACACAAACACCCACAGACACACAAACACCCACAGGCACACAAACACCCACAGACACACAAACACCCACAGACACACAAACACCCACAGGCACACAAACACCCACAGACACACAAACACCCACAGGCACACAAACACCCGCAGACACACAAACACCCACATGCACACAAACACCCACATGCACACAAACACCCGCAGGCACACAAACACCCACAGACACCCGCAGACACACAAACACCCACAGGCACACAACCACCCACAGACACACAAACACCCGCAGACACACAAACACCCGCAGACACACAAACACCCGCAGGCACACAAACACCCGCAGACACACAAACACCCACAGACACCCGCAGACACACACAAACACACACAAACACCCGCAGACACACAAACACACACAAACACCCGCAGACACACAAACACCCGCAGACACACAAACACCCGCAGGCACACAAACACCCGCAGGCACACAAACACCCACAGGCACACAGACACCCGCAGACACACAAACAGTAGAAAAGGTGTGGCTAGTCCTGTTCTGTGCATTCAAATGAACTGAGAACTGAAAGGAGTGCAGGGACAAGACAAGACCAGAGTGAAACAGTGGCAGGTGTACACACTCCTCTGGATTCTCTCTCTATCTCTCCGAAGTTCCTCTCCTTCTTTCACTCTCTCTATCTCTCCGAAGTTCCTATCCTTCTCTCACTCTCTCTATCTCTCCTAAGTTCCTATCCTTCTCTCACTCTCTCTATCTCTCCTAAGTTCCTTTCCTTCTCTCACTCTCTCTATCTCTCCTAAGTTCCTATCCTTCTCTCTATCTCTCCTACAGGAGCCACACGTGCCCCGTGTGGCTCAGTTGGTAGAGCATGGCGCTTGCAACGCCAGGGTTGTGGGTTCGATTCCCACGGGGGGCCAGTACAAAAAAAGTATGAATGTATGTACTTGTAAGTCGCTCTGGATAAGAGCGTCTGCTAAATGACTTAAATGTAAATGTAAATGTCCTAAGTTCCTACCCTTCTCTCACTCTCTCTCACCTTTTACTCCTCTCTGTCACTCTAAGCGTAGTTCAGACCACTCCAAACAGTTAGTGTGTCCAGATGTGTCTTCTAACGTCTCCACCATCTTTATCATCAACTATAATACACACACACACACACACACACACACACACACACACACACACACACACACACACACACACACACACACACACACACACACACACACACACACACACACACACACACACACACACACACACACACACACACACTGCCTCCCCCTCTTTCCCTTAGATCTATAACTCACCCAGTGACCTCGCTGTCATCCTCCAACCCCACAGGGAACAGAGAGGCCACATGACACCTGGATAACAAACCGACACACACACACACACCAAGGCCTGTCCATGGTCTGATAACCATAAACATGTCACCATGGTTATATTAAAAGTGTGGTCTCTGAGGGGTTCAACCAGGAGAGGCAAGACACATCCCTCTGAAGTCCATGGCTTCCTCTCCAGAGGAGAAACCTTAAACTACTACTCAATTGGCTATCAGTGGCCTGTGAGTTTTAAGCAAATATACTGAACAAAAATATAAATCTAACATGTAAAGTGTTGGTCCCATGTTTCATGAGCTGAAATAAAGATCCCAGAAATGTTCCATACACACAAAAAATGTATTTCTCTAAAATGTTGTGCACAAATTTGTTTACATCCCTGTTAGTGAGCATTTCTCCTTTGCCAAGATAATCCATCCACCTGACAAGTGTGGCATGTCAAGAAGATGATTAAACAGCATGATCATTACACAGGTGCACCTTGCGCTGGGGACAATAAAAGGCCACTCTAAAATGTGCAGTTTTGTCACACAACAAAATGCCACAGATGTCTCAAGTTTTGAGGGAGCGTGCAATTGGCACGCTGACTGCAGGAACGTCCACCAGAGCTGTTGCCAGAGAATATAATGTTTATTTCTCTACAATAAGCCGAGGCTTAGAGAATTTGGCAGTACATCCAACCGACTACGTGTAACCACGCCAGCCCAGGACCTCCACATCTGGATTGTCTGACCAGCCACCCGGACAGCTGATGAATTCATTCATATAATGGCACCAGATGGAATGGCTGCCATTTTACTGGCTCCTAACCAACTGTGCTATTACATTTGTTTTTTCCCATTGTTTGTAACTCATTTTGAACATAAAGTTGCTGCTACCGTCTCTTATGACAGAAAATAGCTTCTGGATATCAGAACAGCGATTACTCAACTTGAACAGGACAAAGATTTTTTCTTTAATGAGTCCGACGCGAAGGATATACTGTTTCTCCGAGACCAGGATCAAATCCCAGTCATTCTTGTGAAGAAAGTAGGAAATACAGGGGGCGGAGATCGGGTGCCTTGTGAGAATTTATCGGTGAGTGGGTAACCCGCTTCTACCATCCGTTTTATTGGCCAAAGTGCAATCACTGGAGAATAAATTGGATGATCTCTGTTGGAGACTATCCTACCAATGGGACATAAACAATTGTAATAACTTATGTTTCACTGAGTCATGGCTTAACGATGCCACAAATAATGTACAGCTGGCTGGGTTCTCTGTGCGTCGGCAGGACAGAACAGCTACGTCTGGTAAGACGGGGGTGGGGGTGTGTGTCTATTTGTCAATAACAGCTGGTGCGCGATGTCTAATATTAAAGAAGTCTCGATGTATTACTCGCCTGATGTAGAGTACCTCATGATAAGCTGTAGACCACACTATCTACCAAGAGAGGTTTCATCTATATTATTCGTAGCCATCTACTTACCACCGCAAACCAATGCTGGCACTAAGACTGCACTCAACGAGCTGAATAAGGCCATAAGCAAACATGAAAATGCTCATCCAGAAGCGGCCTGCTAGTGGCCCGGGGACTTTAATGCAGGCAAACTTAAGTCCATTTTACCTAATTTCTACCAGCATGTCACATGTGCAACCAGAGGAAAAAAAACTCTACACCACCTTTACTCCACACACAGATACACATACAAAGCTCTCCCTCGCCCTCCATTTGGCAAATCTGACCATAATTATATCCTCCTGATTCCTGCTTACAAGCAAAAACTAAAGCAGGAAGTACCAGTGACTCGCTCAATACAGAAATGGTCAGAGGCCTACGCTACAGGACTGTTTTTCTAGCACAGACTTGAATATGTTCCGGGATTCATCCAATGGCATAGAGGAGTATACCACCTTAGTCACTGGCTTCATCAATAAGTGCATCAACGACGTCGTCCCTACAGCCGACCGTGCGTACATATCCCAACCAGAAGCCATGGATTACAGGCAACAGCCGCACTAAGCTAAAGGCTAGAGCTGCCCCTTTCAAGGAGCGGGACACTTATCTGGACGCTTATAAGAAATCCCACTATGCCTTCAGACGAACTATCAAACAGGCAAAGAGTCAATACAGGGCTAAGATTGAATCCTACTACACCGGCTCTGAAGCTCGTCGGAGGTGGCAGGGCATGCAAACTATTACGGACTACAAAGGGAAACCCAGCCGTGAGCTGCCCAGACCCACACGAGCCTACGAGAAGAGCTAAATACCTTTTATGCTCTCTTCGAGGCAAGCAACACTGACGCACGCATGAGAGCATCAGCTGTTCCAGAGGACTGTGTGATCACGCTTTCCGTAGCAGATGTGAGGAAGACCTTTAAACAGGTCAACATTCACAAGGCCGTGTGGCCAGACGGATTACCAGGAAGTGTGCTCAGAGTATGCTCGACCAACTGGCAAGTGTCTTCACTGACATTTTCAATCTCTCCCTGACCGAGTCTGTAACACCTACATGTTTCAAACAGACCACCATAGTCCTAGTGCCCAAGAATGCGAAGGTAACCTGCCTAAATGACTACTGCCCCGTAGCACTCACGTCGATAGCCATGAAGTGCTTTTTAAAGGCTGGTCATGACTCACATCAACACCATCATCCCGGAAACCCTAGACCCACTCCAATTCGCATACCGCCCCAACAGATCTACAGATGGCGCCATCTCAATCGCACTCTGTACTACACTTTCCCACCTGGACAAAAGGAACACCTATGTGAGAATGCTGTTAATTGACTACAGCTCAGCGTTCAACACCATAGTGCCCACAAAGCTCAATACTAAGCAAAGGACCCTGGGACTAATCACCTCCCTTTGCAACTGGATCCTGGACTTCCTGAAGGGCCGTCCCCAGGTGGTGAGTGTAGGCAACAGCACATCTGCCACACTGATCCTCAACACCGGGGCCCCTCAGGAGTGTGTGCTTCTCTCCTGTTCACCCACGACTGCGTGACCAAGCACAACTCCAACAACATCATTAAGTTTGCTGACGATACAGTGGTAGGCTGGAGTACTTCTCCTGTCTTATCCGATGTCCTGTGTGAATTTAAGTATGCTCTCTCTAATTCTCTCTTTCTCTCTTTCTCTCTCTCGGAGGACCTGAGCCCTAGGACCATGCCTCAGGACTACCTGGCATGATGACTCCTTGCTGTCCCCAGTCCACCTGGCCGTGCTGCTGCTCCAGTTTCAACTGTTCTGCCTGCTGCTATGGAACCCCTACCTGTTCACCGGACGTGCTACCTGTCCCAGACCTGCTGTTTCAAACTCTCTAGAGACCGCAGGAGCGGTAGAGATACTCTTAATGATCGGCTATGAAAAGCCAACTGACATTTACTCCTGAGGTGCTGACTTGAGGCACCCTCGACAACTACTGTGATTATTATTATTTGACCATGCTGGTCATTTATGAACATTTGAACATCTTGGCCATGTTCTGTTATAATCTCCACCCGGCACAGCCAGAAGAGGACTGGCCACCCCTCATAGCCTGGTTCCTCTCTAGGTTTCTTCCTAGGTTTTGGCCTTTCTATGGAGTTTTTCCTAGCCACCGTGCTTCTACACCTGCATTGCTTGCTGTTTGGGGTTTTAGGCTGGGTTTCTGTACAGCACTTTGAGATATCAGCTGATGTACGAAGGGCTATATAAATAAATTTGATATGATTTGATTTTAGGCCTGATCAACGACAATGACGAGACAGCCTATAGGGAGGTGGTCAGAGACCTGGCAGTGTGGTGCCAGGACAACGACCTTTCCCTCAATGTGAGCAAGACAAAGGAGCTGATCGTGGACTACAGGAAAAGGCGGGCCGAACAGGCCCCCATTAACATCGACGGGGCTGTAGTCGAGCGGGTCCAGAGTTTCAAGGTCCTTGGTGTCCACATCACCAACAAACTATCATGGTCCAAAAATACCAAGACAGTCGTGAAGAGTGCAAGACAACACCTTTTCCCCCTCAGGAGACTTTAAAGATTTGGCATGGGTCCCCAGATCCTCAAAAAGTTCTACAGCTGCACCAACAAGAGCATCCTGACCGGTTCATTCACGGCCTGGTATGGCGAATGCTCGGCATCTGACCGTAAGGCTCTACAGAGGGGAGTGCATTCGGCCCAGTGCATTTAGCCAAGCTTCCTGCCATCCAGGACCTATAGTGCCTTGCAAAAGTATTCATCCCCCTTGGCATTTTTCCTATTTTGTTGCGTTACAACCTGTAATTTAAATTGATTTTTATTTGGATTTAATGTAACAAAATAGTCCAAATTGGTGAAGTGAAATGAAAAAAATTACTTGTTTCAAATAATTCAACAAAGAAAAAACGGAAAAGTGGTGTGTGCATATGTATTCACCCCCTTTGCTATGTAGCCCCTAAATAAGATCTGGTGCAACCAATTACCTTCAGAAGTCACATAATTAGTTAATTAAATAAAGTCCACCTGTGTGCAATCTAAGTGTCACATGATCTCAGTATATATACACCTGTTCTGAAAGGCCCCAGAGTCTGCAACACCACTAAGCAAGGGACACCACCAAGCAAGCGGCACCATGAAGAGCAAGGAGCTCTCCAAACAGGTCAGGGACAACGTTGTGGAGAAGTACAGATCAGGGTTGGGTTATAAAAAAATCTTAAGCTTTGAACATCCCACGGAGCACCATTAAATCCATTATTAAAAAATGGAAAGAATATGGCATCACAACAAACCTGCCAAGAGAGGGCCGCCCACCAAAACTCACGGACCAGGCAAGGAGAGCATTAATCAGAGAGGCAACAAAGAGACCAAAGATAACCCTGAAGGAGCTGCAAAGCTCCACAGCGGAGATTGGAGTATCTGTCCATATGACCACTTTAAGCCGTACACTCCACAGAGCTGGGCTTTACGCAAGAGTGGCCAGAAAAAAATAATTGCTTAAAGAAAAAAATATTTAAACACATTTGGTGTCCGTCAAAAGGAATGTGGGAGACTCCCCAAACATATGGAAGAAGGTACTCTGGTTAGATGAGACTAAAATTTTGCTTTTTGGCCATCAAGGAAAACTCTGTCTTGGCGCAAACCTAACACCTCTCATCACCCCGAGAACACCATGTTTCCCAGTCCCAGCCAATGTTTTTCATCGGCAGGGACTGGGAAACTGGTCAGAATTTAAGAAATTATGGATGGCGCTAAATACAGGGAAATTCTTGATGGAAACCTGTTTCAGTCTTCCAGAGATTTGAGACTGGGACAGAGATTCACCTTCCAGCAGGACAATGACCCTAAGCACACTGATAAAGCAACACTCGAGTGGTTTAAGGGGAAACATTTAAATGTCTTGGAATGGCCTAGTCAAAGCCCAGACCTCAATCCATTTGAGAATATGTGGTATGACTTAAAGATTGCTGTACACCAGGAACCCATCCAACTTGAAGGAGCTGGAGCAGTTTTGCCTTGAAGAATGGGCAAAAATCCCAGTAGCTAGATGTGCCAAGCTTATACAGACATACCCCAAGAGACTTGCTGCTGTAATTGCTGCAAAAGGTGGCTCTACAAACTATTGACTTTGAGGGGGTGAATAGTTATGCACACTCAAGTTTTCAGTTTTTTTGTCTTATTTCTTGTTTGTATCACAATAAAAAATATTTTGCAAACCCCCCAAAAAATCAATTTTAGTTCCATGTTGTAAGGCAACAAAATAGGTAAAATGCCAAGGGGGGTGAATACCTTCACATGCCGCTGTATAAACTAGGCAGTGTCCAAGGAAGGCTCAAAAAATTGTCAGACTCCAGTCACCCAAGTCATACATTGTTCTCTTTGCTACCGCACGGCAAGCGGTACCGGAGTGCCAAGTGTAGGTCCAAAAGGCTCCATAACAGCTTCTACCCCCAAGCAATAAGAATGCTGAACAATTAGTCAAATGGCCACCTGGACTATTTACATTGACACCAGGCATAACACTACAGACAACGAACACAATTGCATTTTATTGATGGCAATTTAAATGCACAGAGACACTGTGACGAGATCCTGAGGCCAATTGTCATGCCATTCATCCGCCACCATCACCTCATGTTTCAACATGATAATGTACGGCCCCAGTAAAAAAAAGAATCATAAGGAACAAGGTTTCGAAGTGTCTGTCCTATATCTAGGAGATGTAAGAATGCTCAGAAAAGATAGTGTCTGTCCTATATCTAGGAGATGTAAGAATGCTCAGAAAAGATAGTGTCTGTCCTATATCTAGGAGATGTAAGAATGCTCAGAAAAGATAGATATATATATGTTGTCGTGTCTTTACATATTTTTTTACACATATTTAACTCCTTTTTTTGGTTAGGCACAAAACTACCTCAAAACTACCTCCATACTCCCATTCATTTTTTTAAACGGGTATCGGTTACCTTCAGATGAGTCCTGTGACACTTGTGGGGTCCTAAAGCAAAACAGAGAGTGCCATCGCATTCATGAGAACTATACATTACTTTGTAGCCCAAACGGTTCGGACGGTACACACGTCTTTGTGAGAAGACTGATTTTAAGGATGTCTCATGGTCTGACAAACAGTGCTGTAGCTCAGCCACCTTCCACCACAGATGCGGAAGGCCGACATAGGCGGATGAGGTGGATTGAGACGCAGCCCACGCAAAGCAGATATCTCTAGTGTAAATTGACAGATTTTGATGGGGATTTTTTTATTATATTACTTATATTCATTCACTCATAAACAAAATAAAATTGAAAATCCCAATTAAACAATTTTCTGCAGTGCACCTCTAATCAGGGATGTTTATAATCCCTCTTGACACCTCTTTTCTTTAATCCCTCCTGACTCCTCTCTTCTTTAATCCCTCCTGACTCCTCTCTTCTTTAATCCCTCCTGACTCCTCTTTTCTTTAATCCCTCCTGACCCCTCTTCTTTAATCCCTGACTCCTGTCTTCTTTAATCCCTCCTGACTCCTCTCTTCTTTAATCCCTCCTGACTCCTGTCTTCTTTAATCCCTCCTGACACCTCTCTTCTTTAATCCCTCCTGACTCCTCTTCTTTAATCCCCCCTGACTCCTCTCTTCTTTAATCCCTCCTGACTCCCCTCTTCTTTAATCCCTCCTGACTCCTCTCTTCTTTAATCCCTCCTGACTCCACTCTTTTTTAATCCCTCTCGACTCCACTCTTCTTTAATCCCTCGTGACCTCTCTTCTTTTATCCCTCCTGACTCCTCTCTTCTTTAATCCCTCCTGACTCCTGTCTTCTTTAATCCCTCCTGACTCCTCTCTTCTTTAATCCCTCCTGACTCCTCTCTTCTTTAATCCCTCCTGACTCCTGTCTTCTTTAATCCCTCCTGACACCTCTCTTCTTTAATCCCTCCTGACTCCTCTTCTTTAATCCCCCCTGACTCCTCTCTTCTTTAATCCCTCCTGACTCCCCTCTTCTTTAATCCCTCCTGACTCCTCTCTTCTTTAATCCCTCCTGACTCCACTCTTTTTTAATCCCTCTCGACTCCACTCTTCTTTAATCCCTCGTGACCTCTCTTCTTTTATCCCTCCTGACTCCTCTCTTCTTTAATCCCTCCTGACTCCTGTCTTCTTTAATCACTCCTGACTCCTCTCTTCTTTAATCCCTCCTGACTCCTGTCTTCTTTAATCCCTCCTGACTCCTCTCTTCTTTAATCCCTCATGACCCCTCTTCTTTAATCCCTCCTGACTCCTCTCTTCTTTAATCCCTCCTGACTCCTGTCTTCTTTAATCCCTCCTGACTCCTCTCTTCTTTAATCCCTCATGACCCCTCTTCTTTAATCCCTCCTGACTCCTCTCTTCTTTAATCCCTCCTGACTCCTGTCTTCTTTAATCCCTCCTGACTCCTGTCTTCTTTAATCCCTCCTGACTCCTCTCTTCTTTAATCCCTCATGACCCCTCTTCTTTAATCCCTCCTGACTCCTCTCTTCTTTAATCCCTCCTGACTCCTCTCTTCTTTAATCCCTCATGACCCCTCTTCTTTAATCCCTCCTGACTCCTCTCTTCTTTAATCCCTCCTTCCTTTTCTTCTCTCTCCTCTTTTTGAAATATTCTTCCAGTAGCCTCTTATTTCAGTGTGGCTAGCCACTGTTTCTGTACACCTGGAAAAGAGACACAGTGTTTTCACTCTTCAGTCTCTACATGAATGATTCGTTTTAGGCTACTCATTACCAAAACAAAACCTCATTTTAATGACCTACCTGTGCCTCTGTTTCCTGTAGATTTTTCTTCTGGGCCATCTCCGCTTCCATGTGTCGCATCGGTTTGGCCCGTCCATTTTCTCTTCAACTCCAAAACAATCTCCATCATCTCCATCTGGTCTGATAAACTGGCCTTGGCCTTGGTCCAGTCTTCCTGGTCCTTTCGCCAGGCTTTCTCGGTCTGGACATTTTTAACCACCAGTCTCTGAATGATCTCCTGGAGGGCAGCTTTTTCTGTCCCTGCCCTCCAAGCCTCTGTTTTTCCCACCAGGCTTCCTCAGTAGGCACCAGTTTCTTCATCCGTCTCTGAATAGAGAGATGCTTTTTCTGTCTTTGCCCTCTCGTTCATTCTGTCCATCTCTTATACAGCTTTCTCTAGGTCTGCAGACTTATTCTACTCCCCCTTCACACTCCTCTCCAACTCTTGCATTTTTCCTCCCCCCTTTCCTCAGTCCTCACCACTGCCTTAGTCAGGGGGGCATCTGTAACATAACTTTTGAAAAACAAAGTGTATATATACACTGCTCAAAAAAATAAAGGGAACACTAAAATAACACATCCTAGATCTGAATGAATGAAATATTCTTATTAAATACTTTTTTCTTTACATAGTTGAATGTGCTGACAACAAAATCACACAAAAATGATCAATGTAAATCAAATTTATCAACCCATGGAGGTCTGGATTTGGAGTCACACTCAAAATTAAAGTGGAAAACCACACTACAGGCTGATCCAACTTTGATGTAATGTCCTTAAAACAAGTCAAAATGAGGCTCAGTAGTGTGTGTGGCCTCCACGTGCCTGTATGACCTCCCTACAACGCCTGGGCATGCTCCTGATGAGGTGGCGGATGGTCTCCTGAGGGATCTCCTCCCAGACCTGGACTAAAGCATCCGCCAACTCCTGGACAGTCTGTGGTGCAACGTGGTGTTGGTGGATGGAGCGAGACATGATGTCCCAGATGTGCTCAATTGGATTCAGGTCTGGGGAACGGGCGGGCCAGTCCATAGCATCAATGCCTTCCTCTTGCAGGAACTGCTGACACACTCCAGCCACATGAGGTCTAGCATTGTCTTGCATTAGGAGGAACCCAGGGCCAACCGCACCAGCATATGGTCTCACAAGGGGTCTGAGGATCTCATCTCGGTACCTAATGGCAGTCAGGCTACCTCTGGCGAGCACATGGAGGGCTGTGCGGCCCCGCAAAGAAATGCCACCCCACACCATGACTGACCCACCGCCAAACCGGTCATGCTGGAGGATGTTGCAGGAAGCAGAACGTTCTCCACGGCGTCTCCAGACTCTGTCACGTCTGTCACGTGCTCAGTGTGAACCTGCTTTCATCTGTGAAGAGCACAGGGCGCCAGTGGCGAATTTGCCAATCTTGGTGTTCTCTGGCAAATGCCAAACGTCCTGCACGGTGTTGGGCTGTAAGCACAACCCCCACCTGTGGACGTCGGGCCCTCATACCACCCTCATGGAGTCTGTTTCTGACCATTTGAGCAGACACATGCACATTTGTGGCCTGCTGGAGGTCATTTTGCAGGGCTCTGGCAGTGCTCCTCCTGCTCCTCCTTGCACAAAGGCGGAGGTAGCGGTCCTGCTGCTGGGTTGTTGCCCTCCTATGGCCTCCTCCACGTCTCCTGATGTACTGGCCTGTCTCCTGGTAGCGCCTCCATGCTCTGGACACTACGCTGACAGACACAGCAAACCTTCTTGCCACAGCTCGCATTGATGTGCCATCCTGGATGAGCTGCACTACCTGAGCCACTTGTGTGGGTTGTAGACTCCGTCTCATGCTACCACTAGAGTGAAAGCACCGCCAGCATTCAAAAGTGACCAAAACATCAGCCAGGAAGCATAGGAACTGAGAAGTGATCTGTGGTCACCACCTGCAGAACCACTCCTTTATTGGGGGTGTCTTGCTAATTGCCTATAATTTCCACCTGTTGTCTATTCCATTTGCACAACAGCATGTGAAATTTATTGTCAATCAGTGTTGCTTCCTAAGTGGACAGTTTGATTTACATTTACATTACATTTAAGTCATTTAGCAGACGCTCTTATCCAGAGCGACTTACAAATTGGTTAGGCACACAGAAGTGTGATTGACTTGGAGTTACATTGTGTTGTTTAAGTGTTCCCTTTATTTTTTTGAGCAGTGTATATATATATACACACTACCAGTCAAAAGTGTGGACACACCTACTCATTCAAGGGTTTTTCTTTATTTTGACTATTTTCTACATTGTAGAATAATAGTGAAGACTTTAAAACTATGAAATAACACATATGGAATCATGTCAAAATATATTTTTATTTATTTGAGATTCTTCAAAGTAGCCACCCTTTTCCTTGATGACAGCGTTGAACACGCTTGGCATTCTCTCAACCAGCTTTACCTGGAATGCTTTTCCAACAGTCTTCAAGGAGTTCCCACATATGCTGTGCACTTGTTGGCTACTTTTCCTTCACTCTGCGGTCCAACTCATCCCATACCATCTCAATTGGGTTGAGGTTGGGTGATTGTGGAGGCCAGGTCATCTGATGCAGCACTCCATCACTCTCCTTCTTGGTCAAATAGTCCTTACAGAGTCTGGAGGTGTGTTGGGTCATTGTCCTATTGAATAAGAAATGATAGTCCCACTAAGTGCAAACCAGATGGGATAGTGTCGTAGTGTAGTGTCGCTGCAGAATGCTGTGTTAGCCATGCTGGTTAAGTGTGCCTTGAATTCTAAATAAATCACAGACAGTGTCACCAGCAAAGCACCCCCACACCATCACACCTCCTCCTCCATGCTTCCCGGGGGGAGCCACACATGCGGAGATCATCCGTTCACCTACTCTGCGTCTCACAAAGACACGGCGGTTGGAACAAAAAATCTCAAATTTGGACTCCTCAGAACAAACAAAAAAAACTTCACTGGTCTAATGTCCATTGCTTGTGTTTCTTGGCCCAAGCAAGTCTCTTCTTCTTATTGGTGTCCTTTAGTAGTGGTTTCTTTGCAGCAATTCAACCATGAAGGCCTGATTCACACAGTCTCCTCTGAACAGTTGTTGTTGAGATGTGTCTGTTACTTGAACTCTGTGAAGCATTTATTTGGGCTGCAATTTCTGAGGCTGATAACTCTAATGAACTTATCCTCTGCAGCAGAGGCAACTCTGGGTCTTCCTTTCCTGTGGCGGTCCTCATGAGAGCCAGTTTCATCATAGCGCTGTAACGGAATTCGTCCTCCTCATCTGACGAGGAGTAAGAAAGGTCGGACCAATGTGCTGCGTGGTAAGCATTATATTTAATAATACTCAACACGACAACAATACAAAAATAACAAAGTGAATAGAATAGAAAACCGAAACAGTTCCGTGTGGAACACACAAACACGGAATACAACCACCCACAAAACACAACAGAAACCAGGCTACCTAAATATGGTTCCCAATCAGAGACAATGACTAACACCTGCCTCTGATTGAGAACCATATCAGGCCAAACGAAAAACCCAACATAGAAACACAAAACATAGATAACCCACCCAACTCACGCTCTGACCATACTAAAACAAAGAAAATACAAAAGAACTAAGGTCAGAACGTGACAAGCGCTTGAGGGTTTTTGCGACTGCACTTCAAGAAAATGTCTAAATTCTTGAAATGTTCTGGATTGACTGACCTTAATGTCTTAAAGTAATTATGGATTGTCGTTTCTCTTTGCCATTTCGGAATTTGATGCTTATACCATGCCGAGAATAGATGAGGTGATAGAAAGACTGGGAAATGTCTGGTTCATCAGTACACTTGACCTAACCAAGGGGTGTTGGCAGGTTCCTCTGACCCATTTAGCTCGTGAGAAGACGGCAATCTCCATTCCAGACGGCCTGCTCCAATATGTGCTGCTACCCTTTTGACTTCATGGAGCCCCCACCATGTTTCAAAGGCTGATGGACCGCATTCTGCGACCACATCAATCCTATGCTTCAGCCTAACTGGACGATGTGATAATCCACCGCCACACATGGGAGGAGCACCTAATCGGATTAGCAGCAGTCACCAACGCCTTTCGGCAAGCAGGACTCACGGCCAACCCAAAGAAATGCACGCTGGGGGTAAGTGAAGAAAAGTATCTGGGCTATTCCATAAGGCGATGGTTGATCAAACCACAAGAGCAGAAGGTCGCTGCAATCCAGGATTGGCCTCGACCAGTGAACAAGAAACAGGTACAGGCTTTCCTGGGAATAACCGGTTATTACAGACATTTCATCCAGGATTATGCAATCATTTCAGGACTGTTACGCACGCCTCTAAAAAGAGGGAACGCAACTCCCTGCTGCAACTCAACTCTCCGTGAAGCGAAAGAGGTATGGACCGTAGGTGCGAGAAAGGACGACAAAGGCAGAATTTACCGTTACTAGGATTTATTTTCTTACACGGTAATATGGGGAAAAGGGGCTGGACGGAACCAAAGCAAAGAAAGTAAATATCAAAGTTCCCCCTCTCCTATCTAACCTGCCTACCCACTTAACTTACCTAACTTAGCACCACCTGGTGCCCTAACCAAAATACAGGGGGTGGTCCGCCCAGGTCTTACCTAGTGTGCCTAGACAGTAAATATACTACGGGTATATGTATGCCCGCGGGCCTCTTGCCTAAGCACTCCCAAAGTGCCTTCCCCTTCCACCCTGGGAACAAATGAAACAGAATAATTATTAACAATTTCACAAACACTCACAAACACAGGACATAGCAAAGCTGCTACCAACAACAACTAATATAGTACATACCAACACTTTCTGATACACAACCAACACTTTATCACAATCTAATTCTCCAGAAAAAAAATCTCTCTCTCTCTAATCTTTCTCATCATCTCTTCTCTCATGATCTCCTGAACAGAACACTGGCTTTATATCTTCAGGTGGCAATGGTGATTAGAGTCAGCTGCTTCTTGACGAGGGGGCGGGGTCAGCTCTCCAATCATCAATTAGCCTGGGGTCGACCAATCAGCTGCTTGGGGAGTTTTCAGGAATCTATCTCCTGAAACACACACACTCAAATACAAACCAGAAACTGGGGAACGTAACACGCCCACCACAAAAATTGCAAACATAGTTTGTAATAACAAAACCCAACGCTTCCCCAGTTAGTAAACCCGTGATAGAGCGTCAGCAACCACATTCGCCGAGCCCTTCACATAAGCTATCTGTACATTATATCTTTGTACAATCAGAGCCCACCGCATAAGGCGGCGGTACATTTGCTTCAAGAACACTAAAGGATTATGGTCCGTGAAGACCATTACAGGCAAGGCACTGGATCCCACATATACTTCAAAGAACTGTAAGGCTAGCAATAAAGCTAGCATCTCTTGTTCAATTGTGGAGTACCTTGACTGACACGAGTTGAACTTACGGGAGAAGAAACTGACGGGCCGATCCACTCCGTCTTCATCTTCCTGTAAGAGAACCGCACCCACCCCCACTATACTAGCGTCAACCTCCAACTTAAAAGGTTTGTCAAAGTTGGGGGCGGCAAGCACTGGGGCACTACAAAGTAGCGCTTTAGCGGACTCAAAAGCATGGTTACAGTCCTTGGACCACCTAAATGGTACCTTGGGACTAAGCAGAGATGAAAGGGGAGCTACTACCGTCGAGAAATTCTTACAGAATGTACGATAGTACCCTACCATCCCTAGGAATCTGCGCAACTGGCGTCGAGTCGTGGGAGCAGGAAAAGCAACAATTGCTTCCACTTTGCCAGATACTAGGCGCACTTGACCTCGTCCCACTTGTTTCCCTAAGTAAGTCACCGTAGCCTTCCCAAACTCACACTTGGCCAAATTGAGGGTTAAAGAAGCATTCTCCAACCGCTGAAACACACTTTTCAAAGTGGAGAGATGATCAGACCAAGTAGATGAATGGATCACCACATCATCAAGGTATGCAGTACAATTTGGCACATCTGCAAACACAATGTTAACTAGACGCTGAAAAGTAGCAGGTGCATTACACATGCCAAAGGGCATCACAGTGTATTGTACAAAGTTATCAGGCGTAACAAAAGCCGATATGTCAGAAGCTCTAGAGGTCAGAGGCACCTGCCAATAACCTTTTAACAAATCTAACTTACTAACGTAAGCAGCAGAGCCAATTCTATCAATGCAGTCATCTAATCGAGGTAGAGGAAAAGAATCAGACTTTGTAACTGCATTTACTCGACGATAGTCCGTGCATAAGCGGGACGTACCGTCAGGCTTAGGAACAAGAATACATGGGGAACTCCAGGAGCTGTTACTGGGTTTTGCCATGTCATTCTGTAATAAATAAGCTACCTCACTTTTCATTACCTCCCTTTTCTTTGCATTAACCCGGTACGGATGCTGACGTATAGGAGCAGCGTTCCCTACATCCACGTCATGTTCCAAGATGGACGTGCGACTCGGAACGTCCTGAAACACACTGAGAAAACTGTTTATCAATAGGATAAGGTCCTTAGTTTGATCGTTATCCAAATGTTCCATTTGAGAGGGTAACTTCTTCAGCATCTCTGAATTACATAGGCGTTCACACTGCTGTAACGTATGGCGTAACTCCAACCCATCCTCCTTATCCTCCTCTAGGTCCCAGCCAGGCTTCAGCACCACCGCAGCCACACTGGAGACGGCGGGCTGGACCGGCTTACTTGAGGAGCTGTCTGGAGAGTCACGTACATAATATGCTTTTAGCATGTTAACATGACACACACGGGAAGAACGCCTTCGATCTGGAGTCTTTATCACATAATTGGTGTCACTGAGTTTCTTTTCCACCAGATATGGTCCAGAAAAACGTGCTGACAGAGATGAGCCAGGAATTGGCAACAAAACTAAAACTTGATCCCCTGGTGCAAAAGAACGGCCAACAGCCTTTTTGTCATAATGCACCTTCATGCGTTTTTGCGAAGAGGAAAGAGACTTTTGGGCCAACGCACATGCGGCGTGCAGTCTCTCCCGCATCTTACTGACATAATCCAACACATTTTTAGGGGCGCTACTGGGTGTAGGAGATAAGATATGCTCCTTCAACACTTTCAGCGGACCCCTTGGGGTATGTCCAAACACAAGGTCAGCAGGGCTGAACCCTAAGGACTCTTGTATCGTTTCCCTAATAGCAAATAGGACAAAGGGCACCCCCTCATCCCAATCGGTACTGGTATCCATACAATACTTGCGTAGCATTGCCTTCAGCGTCTGATGCCAACGTTCGAGAGCCCCTTGACTCTCTGGATGATACGGACTTGAGACCTGATGGGAAATACACAATGTCTTTAACACATTTGAAAACAGCTTTGACATGAAGTTGGATCCCTGATCAGTTTGGATTACTTTAGGGAGTCCAAACGTAGAGAAGAACTTCACCAGTGCCTTCACCACAGTCTTAGCCGTTATAGTACGGAGAGGAATAGCCTCTGGGTATCGAGTAGCACTGCACATTATTGTTAGTAAGAACTGGTTACCTGACCTGGTTTTCGGCAATGGACCTACACAATCAACTATCACTCTTTCAAACGGTTCCCCCACCACAGGAATCGGGCAGAGCGGTGCTCGAGGAACTGTTTGATTCGCTTTCCCAGTGAGTTGACATATGTGACATGTTTTACAAAATCGGACCACATCAGACTTCAAACCTGGCCAGAAAAAATGACGAAGGACCCTGTTATAAGTCTTTGTGATCCCCAAATGTCCAGACCACGCCTGGTCATGGGCGAGTGACAGCACCTGCTGTCGGAACGGTGTAGGAACAACCACTTGACACACTTCACTCCAGTCATTAACAGTGTCATGTGCTGCCCATTTACGCATCAAAACTCCTGCTTCCATAAAGTAGGCGGTCTCCTTAGTTTTAGCTTCCTCAATGGAAATTACCGAAGCAAAACACTTGCGAAGACTGGTGTCTCCTTTTTGACATTCAATCACCTTCTCAGGGGTGACAGACAAAAGAATGTCATGTAATTGGGGCGCGATTTCGCATTCCCCTGCCTTAGTTTTTACTCCTGTAAAAACTGTCGGACTTGCAGAAGGAATACTCGATGCATTGTCTTCTACTTCAACATTCTCAAAAATGGAACTAGCCAAATCCACCACGTCGCCAAGCTTGCGAGATTGTGCCCTCGTTAAGACACAAGCAGGAAAAACATGTGGAAATGCTTGAACCAATTTCTCATCTGCAATTCTGATTTCTGGGTTGTCTACTACCTCTAACACAGGAGTAACGTTACCACCAGCAATATCATTCCCTAGTAGCAATGTGACTCCTTTTACTGGCAGTGTAGACACTACACCAACACGGAAACGTCCTGATACCAAGTCTGACACTAAGTGGACCCAGTGTAATGGTACAGGTACTGTTTTTGTCTCTATCCCCTGTAATATGACATGCGAGCCACAATATGTTTCAGGAGACCAGGGTAAAGCATCAGTAATGATTACTGACTGCGCCGCCCCGGTGTCTCGTAAGATTTTAATTGGCTTTTGATCAGCTTGTTCTCCAGTTAAGGAAACACAACCGGTAGAGATAAACGGAGCATAAACAGGATCCGGTTTCTCAAATGCTGAATCAAGAACTCGGGCCAACGGACGAGCCAAAGACTTGACTAAACCCAAACTTTTTCTTTTTGGGGACGGTGACTGGGACTGTTTCGGTTTATTTTTCAAAACTGGGCAGTCCGCAATCACGTGACCCTTTTGGTGACAGTAAAAACATTCACGGATTTCATGAAAAGGCTTGTCAGAGGAAAAGCGACCTGAACGAGGCACTGATGACGTAATCAGTCTACCTTCAAAACGAGGTGCACCAAAGACAGTTTTGTGTGTCAAAGCATACTCATCTGCCAACACTGCTGCCTGGGCCAATGTCACCACTTTCTGTTCATTTAAATGAACTACAATTCTATCAGGGAGGTTGCTTTTAAAATCCTCCAACAGCATCAACTCCCGAATATCAGCAAAGGTGTTAGCTTTGCTGGCTGAACACCATCGATTAAACAGAGACTCTTTGTCCCTTGCAAACTCAACAAAAGTACGGTGAGAGGGTTTCTTGTGGTTCCTGAAGCGCTGTCTATAAGCTTCAGGCACCAACTCATAAGCCCGCAACACGGTAGTTTTAACTGTTTCGTAATGTAAACTGTCTTCCAGCGAGAGAGCAGCTACTACTTCCTGGGCTTTCCCAGACAATTTACATTGTAACAGGAGCGGCCAAACCTCAAGTGGCCAATGCAGCGCAGTGGCCACACGCTCAAACGCAGAGAAATAGGAATCAACTTCCGACTCTCGGAATGGTGGGACTAGAGCTATATTTTTACTCACATCGAAGTGGGCATGATGATGAGCAGCTTTTGGAGTCGTACTGGAGCCAGCGTCTAACTCCAGTTGTCGGATCCTTACCTCCTTGTCGGCTTCTATTTTCCTAATTTCAAGATCAAAATGCATCTGTCTCTCCTTATCTTTTTGCTCCATTTCTAACCGGGCCAGCCTCACCTTCAGCCTAGCGGTCCCGTCTGAACGACCTGAAGCAGAAGATAAAGGATCGAATCGAGGCAATGCAAAGGGGGTACGAGCAACCCCTTCCTTCGCCCTGTCCTCCGACTTGGCATTGGAAGGTCTACCCGTCTCCTCTCCTTGAAATGAGAGAATTCTTTCTCTTATTAAACCCTCCCTGACTAGCACCAAAAGCTCAGCCTTTAGGACTTTCTCAGGGATAACAAATCCATAATGGTCAGCTATAGCTAAAAGGTCTACTTTCCGAAACCTCAACAAACAATCAATAGAGGGCGCTTCAAAAAACTTGGAGATGGCTGAGGCAGCCATCTTGTACACAACAATCTACTGAACACACAAACTAAACAAGTCATCCAAACTCACAACCTACCATCACACCTCAATCACTAACCACAGAGAGCGCAGTGCAGCAGGGTCCGGTGGGTTTAATGGAATCCCGGATGAGCCCCCATTATGTTACGCACGCCTCTAAAAAGAGGGAACGCAACTCCCTGCTGCAACTCAACTCTCCGTGAAGCGAAAGAGGTATGGACCGTAGGTGCGAGAAAGGACGACAAAGGCAGAATTTACCGTTACTAGGATTTATTTTCTTACACGGTAATATGGGGAAAAGGGGCTGGACGGAACCAAAGCAAAGAAAGTAAATATCAAAGTTCCCCCTCTCCTATCTAACCTGCCTACCCACTTAACTTACCTAACTTAGCACCACCTGGTGCCCTAACCAAAATACAGGGGGTGGTCCGCCCAGGTCTTACCTAGTGTGCCTAGACAGTAAATATACTACGGGTATATGTATGCCCGCGGGCCTCTTGCCTAAGCACTCCCAAAGTGCCTTCCCCTTCCACCCTGGGAACAAATGAAACAGAATAATTATTAACAATTTCACAAACACTCACAAACACAGGACATAGCAAAGCTGCTACCAACAACAACTAATATAGTACATACCAACACTTTCTGATACACAACCAACACTTTATCACAATCTAATTCTCCAGAAAAAAAATCTCTCTCTCTCTAATCTTTCTCATCATCTCTTCTCTCATGATCTCCTGAACAGAACACTGGCTTTATATCTTCAGGTGGCAATGGTGATTAGAGTCAGCTGCTTCTTGGCGAGGGGGCGGGGTCAGCTCTCCAATCATCAATTAGCCTGGGGTCGACCAATCAGCTGCTTGGGGAGTTTTCAGGAATCTATCTCCTGAAACACACACACTCAAATACAAACCAGAAACTGGGGAACGTAACAGGACCCCTGTGTGACCTGACCCGGAAGGCCAAACCTGCCATGGTACAGTGGAACCCTGCCGGCCGAGGAGGCATTTCAGAAACTGAAAACGGCCTTGTATTTGCTGGATTTCTCGAAGCCTCTGATTGTACAGACAGATGCATCCGGCCCTGGAATTAGAGCTGTACTCTCGCAGGAATTTAATGGACTGGAACATCTTGTGCTGTAAGTTGATTCCCGTGAAACTAAGTATGCAACAATGGGAGAAGAGTGTTTGGCAAGCAAATGGTCCTTGAAATATTATTTTCTGGGCTGCAAGTTTGTATTGATGACATTTCACGCTCCCCTTACCCTGGATGAAGCAGGATAAGGACACTAACACCAGGATCACCCTGTGGTTCCTCAGCCTGCAGCCTTTCCACTATCGGATCGTCCACCGTTCGGGTTCTAAACATGGTAATGCTGATGCCATGTCTCGTATGCATGCCATGTTTTCTTCGACCTCTCTGACCACAGGGTATGTGCCTGCCAGGTTTCTTTGTTTTTTGGGTGCTAGGACCAAGGACAGCAATGGGAAGTATTCTCCAGAGGCAGGACCACGGACAGCTCAGGGGAAACTTCTAGACTGCAGTTGAACAGCCACACCTGTCTCCAGTTGTAATCAGAGCCAAATTGCAGACAGGTGAAACCCATCAGTTCCTCTACTTAACCGTGCCCTGGGTTTTCTTTCTTTGTCTTTCTTTTTTTTTTTTTTATCTTGGGCAGGTGAAGGAGTAGGAGGTTATTGGAGAGACAGAGCGTACGGTGGAGAATGAGGTTTTAAAGAAAATGATGATTTCAACAAGGATCTAACCCAAAGACCTAACCTTGGACTACCTTCCACTGGTGATGAAGTGTTTATTCTGTTTGTTTTGGGTATTGTGAACTGAGAAAAAAAAGACACGTCCCTTTTTCAGGACCCTGTCTTTCAAAGATAATAAGTAAAAATCCAAATAACTTCACAGATCTTCATTGCAAAGGGTTTAAACACTGTTCCCCATGCTTGTTCAATAAACCATAAACAATTAATGAACATGCACCTGTGGAACGGTCGTTAAGACACTAACAGCTTAGACAGTAGGCAATTAAGGTCACAGTTCTGAAAACTTAGGACACTAAAGAGGCCTTTCTACTGACTCTGGAAAAACACCAAAATAAACATGCCCAGGGTCCCTGCTCATCTGCGTGAACGTACCTTAGGCATGCTGCAAGGAGGCATGAGGACTGCCGATGTGGCCAGGGCAATAGATTGCAATGTCCGTACTGTGAGACGCCTAAGACAGAGCTACAGGGAGACAGGACGGACAGCTGATCGTCCTCGCAGTGACAGACCACGTGTAACAACACCTGCACAGGATCGGTACATCTGAATATCACACCGGCGGGACAGGTACAGGATGGCAACAACAACTGTCCGAGTTACACCAGGAACGCACAATCCCTCCATCAGTCCTCAGACTGTTCGCAATAGGCTGAGAGAGGCTGGACTGAGGGCTTGTAGGCCTGTTGTAAGGCAGGTCCTCACCAGACATCACCGGCAAGCGAAGAGCCCGGATCTCAATCCCATTGAGCACGTCTGGGACCTGTTGGATTGGAGGGTGAGGGCTAGGGCCATTCCCCCCAGAAATGTCTGGGAACTTGCAGGTGCCTTGGTGGAAGAGTGGGTTAACATCTCACAGCAAGAACTGGCAAATCTGGTGCAGTCAATGAGGAGGAGATGCACTGCAGTACTTAATGCAGCTGGTGGCCACACCAGATACTGACTGTTACTTTTGATTTTGACCCCCCCTTCGTTCAGGGACACATTATTCCATTTCTGTTAGTCATATGTCTGTGGAACTTGTTCAGTTTGTCTCAGTTGTTGAATCTTGTCTCAGTTGTTGAATCTTACAAATATTTACATGTTAAGTTTGCTGAAAATAAACGCAGTTGACAGCGAGGACGTTTCTTTTTTTGCTGAGTTTATATGAAATTTGTTGCCAAAGCCTGCTAGTAGTAAACCAGTTTAACCCTTCACTTGGACTGGGGTTGTGTGTTTGTATGTTTAAACTCTGCTTACAAAGAACCCGGTGCTGAAAACGCTACAATATATTTTGTATTCTATCAGAAAAAGGACATATTTGACTCTCAGAAAAACATATAGGTCAAGCTCAGGCACTTATTTTTGGTTCATAATCCTAACAGGGTAGAAATTTGTAGCCCAAATTAGCCATCACTCTATGAGTAAGCAAAATTGAACTAGCATAATTGTGAACACTTGATTTTAACTCCTCTATCAAACATTAACGTTTTGAAATGTTCATTTTTCTATAATTTAGCCTAACAGGGTGGACATTGGAGTGGGAAAGATTTTAATTAACACCCCGGACATGGCCTACATCCACTGAAGAACATAAATTCCTTTTCAAGATCCATATTGTTGTGTTACGGTAAACAATACCTGACCTTATATTTAAAGACTTTACACTCAACACAGGTCAGTAGCTTTCCCCAAACACACACCACGCATTTAGGACAGATTCGTGTGTTTTTCATTCATACAATAAATACATTTGGACACAATTGAGAAAATTGATATTATTTCACCTTTTAATAAAGCTGCTGAGTTAGTCAAGCGCTCTATCTCCCAGATAGCCGCATACTGACTAGTTTAGGCTGCAGAGACAAATATAAGGCCAAAATAATGATGACGTAATGAACGATTCGCATCTCCTTTTGTGACGTTTTTTTTGCCTGTCAGTTCCGAGTCAACTTTATTCATGTGATTACCACTTAAATAAATGCACGCATCCTTATTATGGCTCCCTTATTATTTGTGTATTCCCTCCACTTCTCCTTGCAGATAAAACTTATGAAAAACGGCCACATTTCCCATGTTTCTCTCTGTCTCAGAGGAGCAATATGGCGGTCCTGGGGATTTGCGTCACCTTCCTTGTTCAGGGTTGCTTTAAATCTATTTGGTCTCCGCTGTTGTTAATCTCCACTTAAACCCGATCCTCCTTTCACCTCTGTTCACCTCTCCCTCTCTCTCTCCATCCATCCCTCTCTCTCCACCCATCCCTCTCTCTCTCTTTCTCTGCCAGCGGGATCTGGGGCACGAACATGAGTCATATTTCACTAGAACAACACAAAGTCCACACAACACAGACCCGCCGTGCCGCCTCTCAGTGTTGCAGACACCGACTCCAGCAGAGTGCATTAGCGCTAATGATTACACATGCATTTACTGGCAGGATGCGAAGAGCGCAAAACAACAATTGAACAGAGAGTCAAACCTTCCACTTCTATAGAGATTGTACATTGAGTGCATGGTGAAATTGTGCACTACGCTGTGCTACCATTCAAAAACGCATAAGGAGGAGTGTGCGCGACATTGTTTCCGTTTGTGCGTGTGGGTCATTGGTGTGGGTGTGTAGGGGCAACCTGGTCAGCAGGCTAGTCAGTGTCTGATATAGCAGCGCTCCTCGACTATGTTTGAACTTCGTGGCTGAACACATTACCGATGTGTCATGCCATGTTTTTTAGCGCGGAGCTCTGTCATGCGAATCCCCTGGTACGCCCACGCACAGCGCACGCACGCTCGTTCACTCCCAAGACGACACCAAATCCGTGACTCTCTCCAGTTGAGCTGGTGACGCTGTTCGCTCTCTGGCGGTAGAACGGGGATGTTTGGCATTTGTACCGATTTGTGCTTGTACGGTGCGTCTTCTGTGAGATGGACGGATGGAGAGGACCAGTGACCAAACATGCCTACAGTCCTCCGCAGCACGGGAAAACTTTCCATCGTCTGTTCACTGATTCGTTGCGCATCTCAGGTGAGAAGAGATACATTACGTTGTTTTGCTTTTCTTTGTTTAACTTGAAGCGTAACTTACTATTTTGTAGTCTAATATAATTTGTTGGAACTTTTATAAAAATGTTTGGACGGCTATTGCATTTAATTTCTCATTTGCAAATTATTATTTAAAACAACATGTATTTAACCTTTATTTAACTAGGCAACCTTTAATTTGAAAACACAATTAACGATAAAATATGCTTAATGCAACATAGCTAGTGTAGGAGGCATTGCAAATACAAAGCAACAATTAAAATGGGTTGAAATGTTATATTGATTTATACAGTAGACTGCATTGTCACGATAAGATGTAAAATCAGTTTAGGACTCTTGCGGTAAGTGACGGTTAAACCCATTTCCGTCGTTGACAGGCCAAGCGCTACCTTATGTTTTCGGTTTAGATTCAAGCATGCTCTGTTCTAAATATAGAAAGAAACGTTAGAGAATTATAAAGACTTTCAAATCAAGCTGCACTGCAAGTTGATCCTGGTGAATCTGTCACCTCGGCCTATTGGCGCTGTAGGTCACAGGTGGTGGGAGAATAGTTGGCTTGCATGCTGTTTGTTTGCAGGTGTTGTGATGGGTTGTGGTTGGTTTGGGCACTGGAGACCACGGTGTGTGTCTGGAGAGTTGCACCACCATTACCGTAGGCTGCTGATGCTACTGTTAATAGATGTGAGAAATGCATTATGCAAAATGACACTTATAGTCTTCTATGGCTACACTTTCAGCATTGTGTTCGATGACAGGGCTGCACGTACACACACATCACACCTTCATGCCAGTGCTGCCCTGATTACGCAGTCAGACAGTGGAGTTACTCATAGAGAGAGAGAGAGAGAGAGCGAGAGAGTACATAGAACACAGTGCCCACAGAATATGAGAGGCTGTAAAAGGGGTTAGAGAGAAGGACAGAGGGAGGCAGTAAAGGGGGTTAGAGAGAAGGACAGAGGGAGGCAGTAAAGGGGGTTAGAGAGAAGGACAGAGGGAGGCAGTATAGGGGGTTAGAGAGAAGGACAGAGGGAGGCAGTATAGGGGGTTAGAGAGAAGGACAGAGGGAGGCAGTAAAGGGGGTTAGAGAGAAGGACAGAGGGAGGCAGTAAAGGGGGTTAGAGAGAAGGACAGAGGGAGGCAGTAAAGGGGGTTAGAGAGAAGGACAGAGGGAGGCAGTATAGGGGGTTAGAGAGAAGGACGGAGGGAGGCAGTATAGGGGGTTAGAGAGAAGGACAGAGGGAGGCAGTAAAGGGGGTTAGAGAGAAGGACAGAGGGAGGCAGTAAAGGGGGTTAGAGAGAAGGACAGAGGGAGGCAGTAAAGGGGGTTAGAGAGAAGGACAGAGGGAGGCAGTAAAGGGGGTTAGAGAGAAGGACAGAGGGAGGCAGTAAAGGGGGTTAGAGAGAAGGACAGAGGGAGGCAGTAAAGGGGGTTAGAGAGAAGGACAGAGGGAGGCAGTAAAGGGGGTTAGAGAGAAGGACAGAGGGAGGCAGTAAAGGGGGCGATCTACCAAATGTCTGTCTCTCTCTCTTTATTTTTCTTTCTTCTCTATTTCTTTCTCTCTCTCTCTCAATTCAATTTAAGGGCTTTATTGGCATGGGAAACATATGTTTACATTGCCAAAGCAAGTGAAGTAGATAATATACAAAGTTAAATAAATAATAAAAATGAACAGTAAACATTACACTCACAAAAGTTCAAAAAGAATAAAGACATTTCAAATGTCATATTATGTCTATATTATTATGTGTTGTAGCGCTGTACAAAAGGGAAAATACATTAACAATAAATATGGGTTGTATTTACAATGGTGTTTGTTCCTGCCCTTTTCTTGTGGCAACAAGTCACAAATCTTGCTGCTGTGACGGCACATTGTGGTATTTCACCCAGTAGATATGGGAGTTTATCAAAATTGGGCTTGTTTTTGAATTCTTTGTGGATCTGTGTAATCTGTGGGAAATATGTGTCTCTTGAGAGAGCCAGGTTTGCCTATGGCGGCCTTTCTCAATAGCAAGGCTATACTCACTGAGTCTCTCTCTCTTCTCTCATTCTTTCTTTTTCTCTCTGTCTCTATATGCAGCATCTGGAACAGGAAATGGTGGTGGCAGACGTGTGTGTGTGTTTGTGTGTGTGTGTGTGTGTGTGTGTGTGTGTGTGTGTGTGTAGATTAGCTTTACCTGGGCCAAACAGATGAGCAAGAGTCATTTTGATGTAGGGTCACATGCTCTGGTTTGGTTTTGCAATCTATATTTGTCAAGGCATTCTCATTGGTTACTGAAAGACCACCACTGTATAGACCAATGATGTATATAAACCCTAGATTGCTATTGCTGTGTATTGGCCACCAGTGAGAGGCTCTGAAGCCACCGGTCGGCCATATTGGCATTCCCTAGAAGGAGCAGTCGTCCATAGGAATGAATGGAATTCTACAGTTTGTCAATTCAATGTTTCAAGGACAAAATTAACTTAACATTAGAACTTACAAAAATCAATATTTGTATTTTTATGTTTAGCTCACATAATATAACTTAAAAGTATGCATTAGGTGTCTGTAATACACTATATATACACAAGTATATGGACACCCCTTCAAATTAGTGGATTCGGCTATTTCAGCCACACAGGTGTATAAAACCGAGCACACAGCCATGCACTCTCCATAGACAAACACTGGCAGTAGAATGGCCTTACTGAAGAGCTCAGTGATCTGCAAAGTGGCACCATCATAGGATGCCACCTTTCCAACTAGTCAGTTAATACAATTTGTGCCCTAATTATCTGGAAGATAGATAATGAATACATAGAACACAGTGCCCACAGAATATGAGAGGCAGTAAAAAGGACTAGAGAGTTAGCACATAGCCTGTCTTCTCTTGAGAGCCAGGTCTGACTGCGGCGGCCTTTCTCAATAGCAAGGCTATGCTCACTGAGTGTCTCTCTCTCTCGCTCTCTTCAAACATATGCCCTGCTAGAGCTGCCCCGGTCAACTGTAAGTGATGTTATTGTGAAGTGAAGCAACAATGGCTCAGCCGCGAAGTGGTAGACCACACAGAACGGGACCGCTGAAGCGCATAGGGCTGTCCTCTTTTGCAACACTCACTACCGAGTTCCAAACTGCCTCTGGAAGCAACGTCAGCACAAGAACTGTTCATCTGGAGCTTCATGAAATGGGTTTCCAAGGCCGAGCAGCTGCACACAAGCCTAAAATCAGCATGCGCAATGCCAAGTGTCAGCTGGAGTGGTGTAAAGCTCACCGCCATTGGAATCTGGAGCAGTGGAAACGCGTTCTCTTGAGTAAAGAATCACGCTTCACCATCTGGCAGTACAACGGACGAATCAGAGTTTGGCGGATGTCAGGAGAACGCTACCTGCCCTTATGCTTACTGCCAACTGTAAAGTTTGGTGGAGGAGGAATAATGGTCTGGGACTGTTTTTCATGGTTCAGTCTAGGCCCCTTAGTTCCAGTGAAGGGAAATATTAATGCTACAGCATACAATTACATTCTAGATGATTCTGTGCTTCCAACAATGTGGCAACAGTTTGGGGAAGGCCCTTTCCTGTTTCAGCATGACAATGCCCCCATGTACAAAGAGAAGTCCATACAGAAATGTTTTTTTGAGATCGGTGTGGAAGAACTTGACTGGCCTGAGCCCTGACCTCAACCCCATCGAACACCTTTGGGATGAATTGGAACACCGACTGCGAGCCAGGCCTAATCGCCCAACATCAGTGCCCGATCTCACTAACGCTCTTGTGGCTGAATGGACGCAGTGGAGAATATTTGTGACAAAAAACAAATGTAGACATTAATACATCCATTTCTATAGCTTCCAGAATCTTTTTTACGATGGTTTGGGAGAGCCAAGATGGAGGCTTCAACACAGCACCCCGTATCAGTCATCTAGTGTATATATTAATCATTGGTATAGACCTCCATAACAACTTCATATTTTTAGTCCTGTAGATGTTATACTGTACCTTACTTAGTGGATGCTTCTATATCTATAGGACTTTTCTCAAAAAATTTCTCTGTCCTCACACAGGTCACAGGAAGTGAGCGTAACGGCTGTTCCAAAGATATTCTAGGGGTAAGAGATGGTTTACTTTATACTCTCACCCTACAGTACCACCATAACTACTGCACTGATCTACGCCGCTCTGCACTAGTTGAATCAGATGGGTTAGTGCTGGGCTGGAACAAATGTGTGTGGTAATATACGTTACACTCTCTCCTGTCCTCTTATTGGTGGTTGCCCTGAGGCTTTTAGTAACAGGCCTTTGGGGGAATCTATGTTGTTTTTGTTTGCTAAACTGAACATGTCTGACTGTAGCCTGTCTGACTGTAGCCTGTCTGACTGTAACAGAGAAATGTCTGACTGTAGCCTGTCTGACTGTAACAGAGCAATGTCTGACTGTAGCCTGTCTGACTGTAACAGAGAAATGTCTAACTGTAACCTGTCTGACTGTAACAGAGCAATATCTGACTGTAACAGAGCAATATCTGACTGTAACCGAGCAATGTCTGACTGTAGCCTGTCTGACTGTAACAGAGCAATGTCTGACTGTAGCCTGTCTGACAGTAACAGGGCAATATCTGACTGTAACAGGGCAATATCTGACTGTAACTGAGCAATATCTAACTGTAACAGAGCAATGTCTGACTGTAGCCTGTCTGACTGTAACCTGTCTGACTGTAACAGAGCAATATCTGACTGTAACAGAGCAATATCTGACTGTAACAGATCAATATCTGACTGTAACAGAGCAATATCTGACTGTAACAGAGCAATGTCTGACTGTAGCCTGTCTGACTGTAACCTGTCTGACTGTAACAGAGCAATATCTGACTGTAACAGAGCAATATCTGACTGTAACAGAGCAATATCTGACTGTAACAGAGCAATGTCTGACTGTAACAGAGCAATGTCTGACTGTAGCCTGTCTGACTGTAACAGAGTAATGTCTGATTGTAGCCTGTCTGACTGTAACCTGTCTGACCGTAACAGAGTAATGTCTGACTGTAGCCTGTCTGACTGTAACAGAGACATTTCTGGCTGTAACCTGTCTGACTGTAACAGAGTAATGTCTGACTGTAGCCTGTCTGACTGTAACAGAGCAATGTCTGACTGTAGCCTGTCTGACTGTAACCTGTCTGACTGTAACAGAGTAATTTCTGACTGTAACCTGGCTGACCGTAACAGAGTAATGTCTGACTGTAGCCTGTTTGACTGAAACCTGTCTGACTGTAACAGAGCAATGTCTGACTGTAGCCTGTCTGACTGTAACAGAGTAATTTCTGACTGTAACCTGGCTGACTGTAACAGAGTAATGTCTGATTGTAGCCTGTCTGACTGTAACAGAGCAATCTATGACTGTAACCTGTCTGACTGTAACAGATCAATATCTGACTGTAACAGAGCAATGTCTGACTGTAACCTGTCTGACTGTAACAGAGCAATATCTGACTAACAGAGCAATGTCTGACTGTAGCCTGTCTGACTGTAACAGAGCAATGTCTGACTGTAGCCTGTCTGACAGTAACAGAGCAATGTCTGACTGTAACCTGTCTGACTGTAACAGAGCAATATCTGACTGTAACAGAGCAATATCTGACTGTAACAGAGCAATGTCTGACTGTAGCCTGTCTGACTGTAACAGAGCAATGTCTGACTGTAACAGAGCAATGTCTGACTGTAGCCTGTCTGACTGTAACAGAGCAATGTCTGAATGTAGCCTGTCTGACTGTAACAGAGCAATGTCTGAATGTAGCCTGTCTGAATGTAGCCTGTCTGATTGTAGCCTGCCTTCTGAAAGTAAGTCTCAATGTGCGGTTCCCATTCTACCTGTTCCTAGCCAGAAGACAAACACAGGAAAGAGAGATGAAGGGAGAGAGAGAAATAGGGAGTGGTAGGAGATCAGAGAGGAAGGAGAGAGAAATAGGGGGGTAGGAGATCAGGGAGAGAGGAGAGAGAAATAGGGGGGTAGGAGATCAGGGAGAGAGGAGAGAGAAATAGGGGGGTAGGAGATCAGGGAGAGAGGAGAGAGAAATAGGGGGGTAGGAGATCAGGGAGAGAGGAGAGAGAAATAGGGGGGTAGGAGATCAGGGAGAGAGGAGAGAGAAATAGGGGGTAGGATATCAGGGAGAGAGGAGAGAGAAATAGGGGGGTAGGAGATCAGGGAGAGAGGAGAGAGAAATAGGGGGGTAGGAGATCAGGGAGAGAGAAATAGGAAGAGCGAAGGAGGAGCAGACAGAGGGGGAGAGAGGGGAGAGATAGCAACACAGTGACTAGGGTCTGGTTTTAATGATAAACTCTGTTGTCATAGAGGAACTATGTCACTGCCTACGTCACTAGTTTATCAGCTTGAATAAAATACTACATAGTAGCTAGCAGGATGGAGAGCACAAAGGTTATTTTTGATGACTGCATTTCGTACGTGGCTGGTTTGCATCAACTACCTGAACTAAAATCACTACAAAGGTTTTGAATCGCCACGTTCTGGCATGTCTGCCTCGTGATTTGTTGGGAGAGTCCCCGGACGTAGGCAGTGACATAGTTCCTCTATGCGAAAATAGTTCATCATTGAAACCAGACCCTAGTCACTGTGTTGTTATCTATCTGCTCCCTCTCCTGGGAAGGCTTGTTGTTTTGAGAGGAGGGATGAGGAACGAGGGATGAATCGGTGTCCTTGGTGACTGAGAGGGAGGAGAGGCGAGATAATGAAGTGACAGGAGGAGTAGAGAGAAGGAACGCTTGCCCTCCGGGGTTGTGGGGAAAGTGTTTATGAAGAAGAGGGGAATGAAATGCTTTACTTTTATTTAGTTTAGCTTTACCATAGTGTGTGTGTGTTAGACTGAATGAATGAAAGGAGACATGAATGAATGAAAGGAGACATGAATGAGAGCAGAATGAAGCTCCATCTCTCTGCTGTTCTCACAGGTCTCTATCTGCATGTCCATCTCTCTGCTGTTCTCACACGTCTCTCTGCTGTTCTCACACGTCTCTATCTACATGTTCATCTCTCTGCTGTTCTCACACGTCTCTAGCTACATGTTCGTCTCTCTGCTGTTCTCACACGTCTCTATCTGCATGTCCATCTCTCTGCTGTTCTCACACGTCTCTCTGCTGTTCTCACATGTCTCTATCTACATGTTCATCTCTCTGCTGTTCTCTCACATCTCTCTGCTGTTCTCACACGTCTCTCTGCTGTTCTCACACGTCTCTATCTACATGTTCATCTCTCTGCTGTTCTCACACGTCTCTATCTACATGTTCATCTCTCTGCTGTTCTCACACGTCTCTCTGCTGTTCTCACACGTCTCTATCTACATGTCCATCTCTCTGCTGTTCTCACATCTCTATCTACATGTTCATCTCTCTGCTGTTCTCTCACGTCTCTCTGCTGTTCTCACACGTCTCTATCTACATGTCCATCTCTCTGCTGTTCTCACACGTCTCTATCTACATGTTCATCTCTCTGCTGTTCTCACACGTCTCTATCTACATGTTCATCTCTCTGCTGTTCTCACATCTCTATCTACATGTCCATCTCTCTGCTGTTCTCACATCTCTATCTACATGTCCATCTCTCTGGTGTTCTCACACGTCTCTATCTACATGTTCATCTCTCTGCTGTTCTCACACATCTCTATCTACATGTTCATCTCTCTGCTGTTCTCTCACGTCTCTCTGCTGTTCTCACACGTCTCTATCTACATGTTCATCTCTCTGCTGTTCTCTCACGTCTCTCTGCTGTTCTCACACGTCTCTATCTACATGTTCATCTCTCTGCTGTTCTCTCACGTCTCTCTGCTGTTCTCACACGTCTCTATCTACATGTCCATCTCTCTGCTGTTCTCACACGTCTCTATCTACATGTCCATCTCTCTGCTGTTCTCACACATCTCTATCTACATGTTCATCTCTCTGCTGTTCTCACACGTCTCTCTGCTGTTCTCAAACGTCTCTATCTACATGTTCATCTCTCTGCTGTTCTCACACGTCTCTCTGCTGTTCTCACACGTCTCTATCTGCATGTTCATCTCTCTGCTGTTCTCACACGTCTCTATCTACATGTTCATCTCTCTGCTGTTCTCACACGTCTCTATCTACATGTTCATCTCTCTGCTGTTCTCACACGTCTCTCTGCTGTTCTCTCACGTCTCTCTGCTGTTCTCACACGTCTCTATCTACATGTCCATCTCTCTGCTGTTCTCACACGTCTCTATCTACATGTTCATCTCTCTGCTGTTCTCACACGTCTCTCTGCTGTTCTCACACGTCTCTATCTACATGTTCATCTCTCTGCTGTTCTCACACGTCTCTATCTACATGTCCATCTCTCTGCTGTTCTCACACGTCTCTATCTACATGTTCATCTCTCTGCTGTTCTCACACGTCTCTCTGCTGTTCTCACATGTCTCTATCTACATGTTCATCTCTCTGCTGTTCTCACACGTCTCTCTGCTGTTCTCTCACGTCTCTCTGCTGTTCTCACACGTCTCTATCTACATGTCCATCTCTCTGCTGTTCTCACACGTCTCTATCTACATGTTCATCTCTCTGCTGTTCTCACACGTCTCTCTGCTGTTCTCACATGTCTCTATCTACATGTTCATCTCTCTGCTGTTCTCACACGTCTCTCTGCTGTTCTCTCACGTCTCTCTGCTGTTCTCACACGTCTCTATCTACATGTCCATCTCTCTGCTGTTCTCACACGTCTCTATCTACATGTTCATCTCTCTGCTGTTCTCACACGTCTCTATCTACATGTTCATCTCTCTGCTGTTCTCACACGTCTCTATCTACATGTTCATCTCTCTGCTGTTCTCTCACATCTCTCTGCTGTTCTCACACGTCTCTATCTACATGTCCATCTCTCTGCTGTTCTCACACGTCTCTATCTACATGTTCATCTCTCTGCTGTTCTCACACGTCTCTCTGCTGTTCTCACATGTCTCTATCTACATGTTCATCTCTCTGCTGTTCTCACACATCTCTCTGCTGTTCTCTCACGTCTCTCTGCTGTTCTCACACGTCTCTATCTACATGTCCATCTCTCTGCTGTTCTCACACGTCTCTATCTACATGTTCATCTCTCTGGTGTTCTCACACGTCTCTATCTACATGTTCATCTCTCTGCTGTTCTCTCACGTCTCTCTGCTGTTCTCACACGTCTCTATCTACATGTTCATCTCTCTGCTGTTCTCTCACGTCTCTCTGCTGTTCTCACACGTCTCTATCTACATGTTCATCTCTCTGCTGTTCTCTCACGTCTCTATCTACATGTTCATCTCTCTGCTGTTCTCTCACATCTCTCTGCTGTTCTCAGACGTCTATCTACATGTCCATCTCTCTGCTGTTCTCTCACGTCTCTGCTGTTCTCACACGTCTCTATCTACATGTCCATCTCTCTGCTGTTCTCACACGTCTCTATCTACATGTTCATCTCTGCTGTTCTCACACGTCTCTATCTACATGTCCATCTCTCTGCTGTTCTCACACGTCTCTCTGCTGTTCTCACACGTCTCTATCTACATGTCCATCTCTCTGCTGTTCTCACACGTCTCTCTACATGTCCATCTCTCTGCTGTTCTCACACGTCTCTATCTACATGTCCATCTCTCTGCTGTTCTCACACGTCTCTCTGCTGTTCTCACACGTCTCTATCTACATGTCCATCTCTCTGCTGTTCTCACACGTCTCTCTGCTGTTCTCACACGTCTCTATCTACATGTTCATCTCTCTGCTGTTCTCACATCTCTATCTACATGTCCATCTCTCTGCTGTTCTCACACGTCTCTCTGCTGTTCTCACACGTCTCTATCTACATGTTCATCTCTCTGCTGTTCTCACACGTCTCTATCTACATGTTCATCTCTCTGCTGTTCTCACACGTCTCTATCTACATGTTCATCTCTCTGCTGTTCTCACATCTCTATCTACATGTCCATCTCTCTGCTGTTCTCACACGTCTCTCTGCTGTTCTCACACGTCTCTATCTACATGTTCATCTCTCTGCTGTTCTCACACGTCTCTATCTACATGTCCATCTCTCTGCTGTTCTCACACGTCTCTCTGCTGTTCTCACACGTCTCTATCTACATGTTCATCTCTCTGCTGTTCTCACATCTCTATCTACATGTTCATCTCTCTGCTGTTCTCACACGTCTCTCTGCCGTTCTCACACGTCTCTATCTACATGTCCATCTCTCTGCTGTTCTCACACGTCTCTATCTACATGTTCATCTCTCTGCTGTTCTCACACGTCTCTTCTGTTCTCACACGTCTCTATCTACATGTTCATCTCTCTGCTGTTCTCACACGTCTCTCTGCTGTTCTCACACGTCTCTATCTACATGTTCATCTCTCTGCTGTTCTCACACGTCTCTCTGCTGTTCTCACACGTCTCTATCTACATGTTCATCTCTCTGCTGTTCTCACACGTCTCTTCTGTTCTCACACGTCTCTATCTACATGTTCATCTCTCTGCTGTTCTCACACGTCTCTCTGCTGTTCTCACACGTCTCTATCTACATGTTCATCTCTCTGCTGTTCTCACACGTCTCTCTGCTGTTCTCACACGTCTCTATCTACATGTTCATCTCTCTGCTGTTCTCACACGTCTCTATATTCATGTCCATCTCTCTGCTGTTCTCACATCTCTATCTGCATGTTCATCTCTCTGCTGTTCTCACACGTCTCTATCTACATGTTCATCTCTCTGCTGTTCTCACACGTCTCTCTGCTTTTCTCACACGTCTCTATCTACATGTTCATCTCTCTGCTGTTCTCACACGTCTCTCTGCTGTTCTCACACATCTCTATCTACATGTCCATCTCTCTGCTGTTCTCACACGTCTCTATCTGCATGTTCATCTCTCTGCTGTTCTCACACGTCTCTATCTACATGTTCATCTCTCTGCTGTTCTCACACGTCTCTATCTACATGTTCATCTCTCTGCTGTTCTCACATCTCTATCTACATGTTCATCTCTCTGCTGTTCTCACACGTCTCTCTGCTGTTCTCACATCTCTATCTACATGTTCATCTCTCTGCTGTTCTCACACGTCTCTCTGCTGTTCTCACACGTCTCTATCTACATGTTCATCTCTCTGCTGTTCTCACACGTCTCTCTGCTGTTCTCACACATCTCTATCTACATGTCCATCTCTCTGCTGTTCTCACACGTCTCTATCTGCATGTTCATCTCTCTGCTGTTCTCACACGTCTCTATATTCATGTCCATCTCTCTGCTGTTCTCACACGTCTCTCTGCTGTTCTCACACGTCTCTATCTGCATGTTCATCTCTCTGCTGTTCTCACACGTCTCTATCTACATGTCCATCTCTCTGCTGTTCTCACACGTCTCTATATTCATGTCCATCTCTCTGCTGTTCTCACACGTCTCTATCTCCATGTCCATCTCTCTGCTGTTCTCACACGTCTCTATCTCCATGTCCATCTCTCTGCTGTTCTCACACGTCTCTATCTACATGTTCATCTCTCTGCTGTTCTCACACGTCTCTATATTCATGTCCATCTCTCTGCTGTTCTCACACGTCTCTATCTACATGTCCATCTCTCTGCTGTTCTCACACGTCTCTCTGCTGTTCTCACACGTCTCTATCTACATGTTCATCTCTCTGCTGTTCTCACATCTCTATCTACATGTCCATCTCTCTGCTGTTCTCACACGTCTCTATATTTATGTCCATCTCTCTGCTGTTCTCACACGTCTCTATCTACATGTCCATCTCTCTGCTGTTCTCACACGTCTCTATCTACATGTTCATCTCTCTGCTGTTCTCACATCTCTATCTACATGTCCATCTCTCTGCTGTTCTCACACGTCTCTATATTCATGTCCATCTCTCTGCTGTTCTCACACGTCTCTCTGCTGTTCTCACACGTCTCTATCTACATGTTCATCTCTCTGCTGTTCTCACATCTCTATCTACATGTCCATCTCTCTGCTGTTCTCACACGTCTCTATCTACATGTCCATCTCTCTGCTGTTCTCACACGTCTCTATCTACATGTCCATCTCTCTGCTGTTCTCACACGTCTCTATATTCATGTCCATCTCTCTGCTGTTCTCACACGTCTCTATCTACATGTCCATCTCTCTGCTGTTCTCACACATCTCTATCTACATGTCCATCTCTCTGCTGTTCTCACACGTCTCTATATTCATGTCCATCTCTCTGCTGTTCTCACACATCTCTATCTACATGTTCATCTCTCTGCTGTTCTCACACGTCTCTCTGCTGTTCTCACACGTCTCTATCTACATGTTCATCTCTCTGCTGTTCTCTCACGTCTCTCTGCTGTTCTCACATCTCTATCTACATGTCCATCTCTCTGCTGTTCTCACACGTCTCTATCTACATGTCCATCTCTCTGGTGTTCTCACACATCTCTATCTACATGTCCATCTCTCTGCTGTTCTCACATCTCTATCTACATGTTCATCTCTCTGCTGTTCTCACACGTCTCTATCTACATGTCCATCTCTCTGCTGTTCTCACATCTCTATCTACATGTTCATCTCTCTGCTGTTCTCACACGTCTCTATCTACATGTTCATCTCTCTGCTGTTCTCTCACGTCTCTCTGCTGTTCACACATCTCTATCTACATGTTCATCTCTCTGCTGTTCTCACACTCATCCCTGTTTGCATGGACACTCAAATGTACAGAAAGCACCTCCTCCTTCTCCAAACAGCTAGGCTGCCCACGACAACTGAAACACGCACACATACACACCAAATCAGAACAGATAAGGCCTGACCTTTTCCAGAGCCTGTTTCCTGTTCAATGGTGACGCAAAAGACAGCATGGACTTGGCACAAAGACACACAGACAAACAAACGTCTTTCTGCCATGAATTATTGATTCATACTAAATAACTTCTCCTAACATGGCTGCTTTGTTTTTGTCAGTCAGTCTAATCAGTTGTATGTGATGAGGACTGGAACAAAGACAGTGTAGTGGCAGATCTCTCTCTCTGTAGCTGGCCGGCTGGCTTCCTCTTCAGCGCTGGGCTCCTGTCTGCAGATAGAACAGACAGTGTCCAGTGTACTATCCTGTCTTATAATCACCCTGATGATTATCACCCCGACGATTATCACCCCGATCATCACAAACCCTTTCCTTCCTCTGGCAGACCAATGCTTCAGGGACATTGTCGCAAACACACGCACGCACGCACGCGCACATACACACATGCACAGGCATACACATGCTCACACACACACACACAAATATGCACAAAACACACAGAAGTGGATGTACAATACACACAAAGTGTCAGGAACAGACGGGTTGTCTCTCAAAACACATCACAACCACAATAGACTAAGAACCTGTTTCACACTGTGTATAGGCTGTATCATTACACCTCTGAATTCACACACACACTGTCTGTCTGTGTCTGTCTGTCTGTCTGTCTGTCTGTCTGTCTGTCTGTCTGTCTGTCTGTCTGTCTGTCTGTCTATGTTTGTGTCTGTCTGTCTACCCCTCAGCCCTCTCATCACCCCTCAGCCCTCTCATCACCCCTCAGCCCTCTCATCACCCCTCAGCCCTCTCATCACCCCTCCGCCCTCTCATCACCCCTCCACCCTCTCATCACCCCTCCTCCCTCACATCACCCCTCAGCCCTCTCATCACCCCTCAGCCCTCTCATCACCCCTCAGCCCTCTCATCACCCCTCAGCCCTCTCATCAACCCTCAGCCCTCTCATCACCCCTCAGCCCTCTCATCACCCCTCAGCCCTCTCATCACCCCTCAGCCCTCTCATCACCCCTCAGCCCTCTCATCACCCCTCCGCCCTCTCATCACCCCTCCACCCTCTCATCACCCCTCCTCCCTCACATCACCCCTCAGCCCTCTCATCACCCCTCAGCCCTCTCATCACCCCTCAGCCCTCTCATCACCCCTCAGCCCTCTCATCAACCCTCAGCCCTCTCATCACCCCTCAGCCCTCTCATCAGCCCTCAGCCCTCTCATCAGCCCTCAGCCCTCTCATCAGCCCTCAGCCCTCTCATCAGCCCTCAGCCCTCTCATCAGCCCTCTCATCACCCCTCAGCCCTCTCATCACCCCTTAGCCCTCTCATCACCCCTCAGCCCTCTCATCACCCCTCAGCCCTCTCATCACCCCTCAGCCCTCTCATCACCCCTCAGCCCTCTCATCAGCCCTCTCATCACCCCTCAGCCCTCTCATCAGCCCTCTCATCACCCCTTAGCCCTCTCATCACCCCTTAGCCCTCTCATCACCCCTCCGCCCTCTCATCACCCCTCCGCCCTCTCATCACCCCTCCGCCCTCTCATCACCCCTCCGCCCTCTCATCACCCCTCCGCCCTCACATCATCCCTCAGCCCTCACATCACCCCTCAGCCCTCACATCACCCCTCAGCCCTCACATCACCCCTCAGCCCTCTCATCAGCCCTCTCATCACCCCTCAGCCCTCTCATCAGCCCTCTCATCACCCCTCAGCCCTCTCATCAGCCCTCTCATCACCCCTCAGCCCTCTCATCACCCCTCAGCCCTCTCATCACCCCTCAGCCCTCTCATCACCCATCAGCCCTCTCAATACCCCTCAGCCCTCTCAATACCCCTCAGCCCTCTCATCACCCCTCCGCCCTCTCATCACCCCTCAGCCCTCACATCACCCCTCAGCCCTCACATCACCCCTCAGCCCTCTCATCACCCCTCAGCCCTCTCATCAGCCCTCTCATCACCCCTCAGCCCTCTCATCAGCCCTCTCATCACCCCTCAGCCCTCTCATCACCCCTCAGCTCTCTCATCAGCCCTCTCATCACCCCTCAGCCCTCTCATCAGCCCTCTCATCACCCCTCAGCCCTCTCATCAGCCCTCTCATCACCCCTCAGCCCTCTCATCAGCCCTCTCATCACCCCTCAGCCCTCTCATCACCCCTCAGCCCTCTCATCACCCCTCAGCCCTCTCATCACCCCTCAGCCCTCTCATCACCCCTCAGCCCTCTCATCATCCCTCAGCCCTCTCATCACCCCTCAGCCCTCTCATTACCCCTCAGCCCTCTCATCACCCCTCAGCCCTCTCATCACCCCTCAGCCCTCTCATCAGCCCTCTCATCACCCCTCAGCCCTCTCATCAGCCCTCTCATCACCCCTCAGCCCTCTCATCAGCCCTCTCATCACCCCTCAGCCCCCCTCATCAGCCCTCTCATCACCCCTCAGCCCTCTCATCACCCCTCAGCCCTCTCATCACCCCTCAGCCCTCTCATCAGCCCTCTCATCAGCCCTCTCATCACCCCTCAGCCCTCTCATCAGCCCTCTCATCAGCCCTCTCATCAGCCCTCTCATCAGCCCTCTCATCAGCCCTCTCATCAGCCCTCTCATCAGCCCTCTCATCAGCCCTCTCATCAGCCCTCAGCCCTCTCATCACCCCTCAGCCCTCTCATCACCCCTCAGCCCTCTCATCACCCCTCAGCCCTCTCACACCCTCATGTCTTTCAGGTCAAGGGTTAGAGTTAGGACATAACCAATCACATGTTTGTCTAAAGCTAGGTTAAGTTCAATGGCTAAAGCCCATAGTGATGTGGTCCAGGCATTAAGCAGGGAAGTGGAGAGTAATCTGTAACCTGAGTAATCAAGCATTTCGCTACACCCGCAATAACATCTGCTAAACATGTGTATGTGACCAATACAATTTGATTGGATTTGAATGAGTCATAATAAATACCACAACACTCCCTCTAGTGGCATGTTTTAGAATGAGTCATGAGAAATACCACAACACTCCCTCTAGTGGCAGATACCTTCTATTGGTCAAGATATCCTCATAGGGCACTGCAGCCTGTACCATGAGTCAACCCCCAGAAGACTCTCATTCTAATACTGCAGAGTGTGTGTGTGCAGATGCTTCTCTGTAAGTGTGGTAAAGTCTATCCATCTCTGTGACCTCTGACCTCTAAACTTTCTCCCCCCAGGACATGACCCATTCCTGGCCGTCCCAGCAACCCTCAGGAGGGAGTCAGGCCCAGCGCTTCCCCTATAACCCTAAGGTAGGGCTGTCTGTGTCTGTGTGTCTGTCTGTGTCTGTGTGTGTGTGTGTGTATCTTTAATTTCTCTCTTGCTCTCTCTCTCTCGCTCTCTTTAGGAAGCAAAGCAGCACACAACTCAGCAACGTATGTATTCACACTCCAGTGTGTGTTTTTGTCCCGTGTGAATATGTCTGTAACCTTTCCCTGTCATGTTATACCGGATATGTATAGCGTGGCAATGTGTGTGTGTCTTCACTCCTGTGTCTCTCTCTGTCTCTCTCTCGTCTCTCTCTCTCTCTCTCTCTCTCTCTCTCTCTCTCTCTCTCTCTCTCTCTCTCTCTCTCTCTCTGTGTCTCTCTCTCTCTCTGTGTCTCTCTCACCTCTCTCTCTCTGTATCTCTCTCACCTCTCTCTCTCTGTTTCTCTCTCACCTCTCTCTCATCTGTGTCTCTCTCTCACCTCTCTCTCGCAGCTTGGGAGAATGTGCAGCAGCTGAGGATGACCCAGCCTCACGTGGCGCCTCACAAATCGTAAGTGGGACACGAGAAACATGATCTACCTAAGGTCACCGAACACTGGGGCCATGAGCCGGGCTGTGATCCTCGCATACACACAAACACGCACACACACACACTTACAAACCGACACACACAGAGGGAGTAGTACTAATCGGACAGTTTTAGTTGTGCAGCCAACATGGCATTAAAACACCAGGATACCAGTCCAAAGGTGACCTGACATTTGTGTGAACTTCTTCAGATGCAGAACAGTCTCCTGGCTTATTAACTCTTTATATCCTCTGTCAGAGATGACATATCATACATCATTACTGGACTGGATACAGCCTCTGTCAGTCATACCTCATTACCCCCTCACAACTAGACTGGATACAGCCTCTGTCAGTCATACCTCATTACCCCCTCAAAACTAGACTGGATACAGCCTCTGTCAGTCATACCTCATTACCCCCTCACAACTAGACTGGATACAGCCTCTGTCAGTCATACCTCATTACCCCCTCACAACTAGACTGGATACAGCCTCTGTCAGTCATACCTCATTACCCCCTCACAACTAGACTGGATACAGCCTCTGTCAGTCATACCTCATTACCCCCTCACAACTAGACTGGATACAGCCTCTGTCAGTCATACCTCATTACCCCCTCACAACTAGACTGGATACAGCCTCTGTCAGTCATACCTCATTACCCCCTCACAACTAGACTGGATACAGCCTCTGTCAGTCATACCTCATTACCCCCTCACAACTAGACTGGATACAGCCTCTGTCTACTTCATCCTTTCATTTACTTTAGTCTTTCTCTTTACGTATGGTTTTAAAATTTTTCCCAGCATGCTCGCTGATGACTTGAAGCTCAGCAGTGACGAGGAGGATGCTGACAAGGTATGGACGCCCCAGATCATTCTACAAACCTTTCAGAAGATTTTAGCAATATTTCAGACTCTCTCTCCGCCCTCCCTCTTTCCTCCCTATCTCCTCCCTCCTTTCACCATTCCTCTCTGCTCCCTCCAACACTCCTCTAGCCCCCCCCCCCCCCCCCCCCCCCTTTGGCTTCTGCACAGTAAAAGAAAGAAGACAAACTTGTATTTTAGTAACTAATAACAAATCAATTTGTAACTGAGTAATGTGGCTACATCCCTTATTTAAAGTTGTATTATCTGGAAGGGGTGGGAGGAAGAGAGAATATTGAGAGAGGGGTAGAAGATTGAGAGGGAGTCCTGCAGTGAGTTTGGTGAGGGGCCAGGCCTGGGGGGACTGGGAGAGAGCGAGAATAGCATGCGAAATGGCATTTTGAGATAACATTACTACACACAGATCATAAACGTAATGTTAGCTAGCTAACAGTGAGCTGTACCTAGAAAACAACTTTCTGACAAATTTAGAAACGTATAATATCTGTAGATTCTTACCTGTATACATGGATGAATACTTCACGGCAGACTGCAACCCCTTTATAAGACATCCTGTGTTGTTTCTGTTTTGTTTGTACAGCTTGACCTGTTGTGTCACTCTGGTTCACACTGACCGTGTGAAATGCCATAAGAATCATCTTAAGCTTCAGCCCCACCCAAACTCTGACCATTTTACTCGCCCTAGCAGAGCTGGTTAGGCTGTTTTCATGTTATTTTTCAGTTTTTTTGCCAACGTTTACTGACACCGGCCATCTTCAACCGGTGTTGAGCGTTTGTCACGACTTCCGCCGAAGTCGGTTCCTTCTCCTTGTTCGGGCGGCGTTCGGCGGTCAACGTCACCGGTCTTCTAGCCATCGCCGATCCACCTTTCATTTTCCATTTGTTTTGTCTTGTTTTCCCACACACCTGGTTTACATTCCCTCATTACTTGTTGTGCATATAACCCTCTGTTCCCCCCATTTCTGTGTGTGAAATTGTTTAATGTCAGGTGGGTACGCTTCCGGCTAATGTACGCCGGGTTTTGTTTTGTACCCGTGCTTTGTGGCAGCCGGTACTTTGTACTTGGTTGTGTGTACTTTGTGCTGCCTCACTTGTTCTTTGGGCATTTGTTTTGTGACGCGGTTGCGTCCTGTTTTAATAATTTCCTGAGTAAAGTGCTTTGTCCACTCATCTCTGCTCTCCTGCGCCTGACTTCCATGCACCAGCTACACCCACCGGTTGACAGCGTTCGTAAATTCATCAGTTATTCTGCATTCTGGTACACTTAGACGAGAGTGCTTTGAAACAGTTGTTGCAGTGACATTCTATTGAAATTGATACTTGCATAGTGGAGTCTTTTGTTAAGTTTTACTATGCAATACATTAAAAAAAGCCACGTTAGACAGGATTACCTTCACATAATGACCAAATATAGCACGCTTCTGTCAAATAGACAGAAGCGTGCTATATGGCAGACCAATCCGAACTCATCTCTCGGCATGTCCAGCCCACTCATTATCTCAGCCAATCATGGCTAGTGGGAAGGTTGCTGACTTTTTTTCTGTGGCTTAATCATCTAGTCTTGTAATTTAATTGTATTCGTATTTACAAATGGCATACAGGTTTGTAATTAAGGAAAATGAAAGTTTACAAGTTCGAGACAGTTCTGCCAAAAAAGCACATTTTGATTTAAAGAAAAGTTTACGTTCAAACGGTTCTCCGGTGAAGTAGTGACATGCACATAGTTTCCTGAAACGGGTCACATATTGTTTTCACCTATCCAATGGCAGGTCAATATGGGCAGCACAGGGTTTACACTACTTGCTCATGGTTACACGCTAATGAATGATGCCAGTCTCTCTTGTCTCCTTTTCTGTCATCTCTCTACTAGGACCCTGAGCAGTCAGCCTCCTGGACTGGTAACAATAGGTATTAGATGTGTCTACTGCATTGTGTGTGTGTGTGTGTGTGTGTGTGTGTGTGTGTGTGTGTGTGTGTGTCCTGATTGTCTAGTCACTTTTACCCCTACCCACAGTACATGTACATACTACTGCAGTTACCTTGACTACCTTTACTGCAGTTACCTAGACTACCTCGTACCCCTGCACATTGACTCATTACCAGTACCCCTTGGATAGAGCCTCGTTACCGGTACCACTTGGATAGAGCCTCGTTACCGGTACCACTTGGATAGAGCCTCGTTACCGGTACCACTTGGATAGAGCCTCGTTACCGGTACCACTTGGATAGAGTCTCGTTACCGGTACCACTTGGATAGAGCCTCGTTACCGGAACACCTTGGATATAGCCTCGTTACCGGAACCCCTTGGATAGAGCCTGATTACCAGAACCCCTTGGATAGAGCCTTGTTACCGGTACCACTTGGATAGAGCCTCGTTACCGGTACCACTTGGATAGAGCCTCGTTACCGGTACCACTTGGATAGAGCCTTGTTACCGGTACCACTTGGATAGAGCCTCGTTACCGGTACCACTTGGATAAAACCTTGTTACCGTACCACATGGATAGAGCCTCACTACCGGAACCCCGTGGATAGAGCCTCGTTACCGGAACCCCGTGGATAGAGCCTTGTTACTGGTACCATTTGGATAGAGCCTAGTTACCGGTACCACTTGGATAGAGCCTAGTTACCGGTACCCCTTAGATAGAGCCTTATTACTGGTACCACTTGGATAGAGCCTAGTTACCGGTACCACTTGGATAGAGCCTAGTTACCGGTACCACTTGGATAGAGCCTAGTTACCAGTACTCCTTGGATAGAGCCTAGTTACCAGTACTCCTTGGATAGAGCCTAGTTACCAGTACTCCTTGGATAGAGCCTCGTTACCGGTACCACTTGGATAGAGCCTCGTTACCGGTACCCCCTAGATAGAGCCTCGTTACCGGTCCCCCTTATATAGAGCCTCGTTACCGGTCCCCCTTATATAGAGCCTCGTTACCGGTACCCCTTATATAGAGCCTCGTTACCGGTACCACTTGGATAGAGCCTCGTTACCGGTACCACTTGGATAGAGCCTCGTTACCGGTACCCCTTAGATAGAGCCTCATTACCGGTGCTCCTTGGATAGAGCCTCATTACCGGTACCACTTGGATAGAGCCTCGTTACCGGTACCACTTGGATAGAGCCTCGTTACCGGAACCCCTTAGATAGAGCCTTGTTACCGGTACCACTTGGATAGAGCTTCGTTACCGGTACTCCTTGGATAGAGCCTCGTTACCGGTACCACTTGGATAGAGCTTCGTTACCGGTACTCCTTGGATAGAGCCTCGTTACCGGTCCCCCTTGGATAGAGCCTCGTTACCGGTCCCCCTTGGATAGAGCCTCGTTACCGGTCCCCTTTGGATAGAGCCTCGTTACCGGTACCACTTGGATAGAGCCTCGTTACCGGTCCCCCTTGGATAGAGCCTCGTTACCGGTACCCCTTGGATAGAGCCTCGTTACCGGTACCACTTGGATAGAGCCTAGTTACCGGTACTCCTTGGATAGAGCCTCGTTACCGGTACCCCTTGGATAGAGCCTCGTTACCGGTACCCCTTGGATAGAGCCTCGTTACCGGTACCCCTTGGATAGAGCCTCGTTACCGGTACCCCTTGGATAGAGCCTCGTTACCGGTACCCCTTGGATAGAGCCTCGTTACCGGTCCCCCTTGGATAGAGCCTCGTTACCGGTACCACTTGGATAGAGCCTCGTTACCGGTACCACTTGGATAGAGTCTCGTTACCGGTACCACTTGGATAGAGTCTCGTTACCGGTACCACTTGGATAGAGCCTCGTTACCGGAACACCTTGGATAGAGCCTGATTACCAGAACCCCTTGGATAGAGCCTTGTTACCGGTACCACTTGGATAGAGCCTCGTTACCGGTACCACTTGGATAGAGCCTCGTTACCGGTACCACTTGGATAGAGCCTTGTTACCGGTACCACTTGGATAGAGCCTCGTTACCGGTACCACTTGGATAAAACCTTGTTACCGTACCACATGGATAGAGCCTCACTACCGGAACCCCGTGGATAGAGCCTCGTTACCGGAACCCCGTGGATAGAGCCTTGTTACTGGTACCATTTGGATAGAGCCTAGTTACCGGTACCACTTGGATAGAGCCTAGTTACCGGTACCCCTTAGATAGAGCCTTATTACTGGTACCACTTGGATAGAGCCTAGTTACCGGTACCACTTGGATAGAGCCTAGTTACCGGTACCACTTGGATAGAGCCTAGTTACCAGTACTCCTTGGATAGAGCCTAGTTACCAGTACTCCTTGGATAGAGCCTCGTTACCGGTACCACTTGGATAGAGCCTCGTTACCGGTACCCCCTAGATAGAGCCTCGTTACCGGTCCCCCTTATATAGAGCCTCGTTACCGGTCCCCCTTATATAGAGCCTCGTTACCGGTACCCCTTATATAGAGCCTCGTTACCGGTACCACTTGGATAGAGCCTCGTTACCGGTACCACTTGGATAGAGCCTCGTTACCGGTACCCCTTAGATAGAGCCTCATTACCGGTGCTCCTTGGATAGAGCCTCATTACCGGTACCACTTGGATAGAGCCTCGTTACCGGTACCACTTGGATAGAGCCTCGTTACCGGAACCCCTTAGATAGAGCCTTGTTACCGGAACCACTTGGATAGAGCCTTGTTACCGGTACCACTTGGATAGAGCTTCGTTACCGGTACTCCTTGGATAGAGCCTCGTTACCGGTACCACTTGGATAGAGCTTCGTTACCGGTACTCCTTGGATAGAGCCTCGTTACCGGTCCCCCTTGGATAGAGCCTCGTTACCGGTCCCCCTTGGATAGAGCCTCGTTACCAGTCCCCTTTGGATAGAGCCTCGTTACCGGTACCACTTGGATAGAGCCTCGTTACCGGTCCCCCTTGGATAGAGCCTCGTTACCGGTACCCCTTGGATAGAGCCTCGTTACCGGTACCACTTGGATAGAGCCTAGTTACCGGTACTCCTTGGATAGAGCCTCGTTACCGGTACCCCTTGGATAGAGCCTCGTTACCGGTACCCCTTGGATAGAGCCTCGTTACCGGTACCCCTTGGATAGAGCCTCGTTACCGGTACCCCTTGGATAGAGCCTCGTTACCGGTACCCCTTGGATAGAGCCTCGTTACCGGTCCCCCTTGGATAGAGCCTCGTTACCGGTCCCCCTTGGATAGAGCCTCGTTACCGGTCCCCCTTGGATAGAGCCTCGTTACCGGTACCACTTGGATAGAGCCTTGTTATTGTTCTATTTTTACTATTTCCTTTTTATTTAGTGATTTTTTTTTTACTCTGCATTGTTGGGAAAGGGCTCGTAGGTAAACAGTTCACAGTAAAGTCTACACTTGTTCTAATTCGTAAGCGATATGAAAGGTGTGGAATGTGACAGTTGGATTGTGTTATCTTTCTCCTGGTCACTCTTAAACAGACACACACTGATAGTGATTAATGAAGAGGGCCAGCGAGTTTGAGCGTCCACAAATTGTTTGTACTGTATGTGTGTTTGTGCAACTGTGCATGTTTGTGCGTGCCCGTGCATCTGTGTGTGTGTGTGTGTGTCTCTGTGTGTGTCTCTGTGTCTAAGCTGACCCCTTTCTGGTGTGTGTTTATTGATTGACAGTCTGTCGGAGCAGCACACACACACACATATTGGGAGGGTGAGACGTTCAGGCTCAGACTCTTCAGGCTCAGACTCTTCAGGCTCAGACTCCTCCAGTGAGTCGGAGGAGGAGGAGAGCAGTAGCCAGCGCCTTCGTAGCCCCTGCCCAGAAACACACTCCGATCCTGGGACACCCACCGACGCTCAGTCCCTCGGCTGCACCGAGGAGGTAGTACCACCATGATCACTGTCTGTCACACTGCTGTCTGTCTGTATACCATATCTCTCTCTCTTTAGCTACCTCTCTCTCTCATGGCATTTCTCATTCTCTTTCTTTCTAGATATTTCTCTCTCCCTTTAGCCCCTTCCACCCTTTTTTTTCTACCTCCCCCTTTTTCTCTCTCCCTCCCCTCATTTAGAATTCTCTCTCTCTCGCTCTCTCTCTCTCTCTTTCTCTCTCTCTCTCTCTGGGTGAGGCAGGGAGGGGTATGCAGGGTGAGGGGGTGGGGGAGGGGTATTCAGGGAGAGGGAGGCAAGGTGAGGGGGTGGGGGAGGGGTTTGCAGGGGGAGGGTAGTTGCTGTAGGAATTAGAGTCTGGACGTCACGTGAACAAGCCCAGTCCCAAAGAGGAAAGCCCATGGGAGTTGGGAGTCCCGGAGATTTGGTTTCATGCTAACATTGCGTTAGTACGTAGTTAGCATGACAGTCTCTCCCACACTAATAACCAACAGCAGACTCTCCCTGCTATACTAGCTTACACTAAAGTAAAGGTAAGACACACTTTAAATGGAAGTTTCATTGGCAGTGAGTTACAAGCATGTAAAAGCCCAGTAGAGAGAGACCAGGACCTTTTACACCGCTGCTTATAGACACACCTCTCAATTGGAGAGGGAGAGAGAGAGGTGTGTGTGTGTGGGGGGGTATTGTCAATGGAGGGGGACAGCAGTTGGGGGTGTAGGTTTGCTATGCAGAGAGAGTTGAGTAGGGGAAACCTGCTTCTCCTGCCTGTATGAATGGAAGGCCCTGTGTGACTGTGTATGACCATAGCTGGCTCTATTCATGCAGTATATCAGGCCCCTATAGAGGTGGTGGGAGTGAGAGTGGTGGTGCGGGGTGGGAGCCCCATGTGTTTTTCATCTACGTTGAGCGAATGAGCGTTATAGTGTCTCCCGAGGAGGAGGAGGGAGGGGGGTGGAACAGCGCTCCAGAGCTCCAGTTAGAGAGAGGGAGGGAGGGAGGGAGGGGGGTGGAACAGCGCTCCAGAGCTCCAGTTAGAGAGAGGGAGGGAGGGGACAGAGAGGGTACAAGAGATGCAGTGTCTTCTCTGGAAAAGAGGGTGAGGGAAGGGGGGGTGACCTGGGAGGGGGGCGTGACCTGGGAGGAGAGCAGTGTTTGAGTAGAGGAGTAGTTTAAATTAGCTCTGGTCAGCTACTGGAGAGAGGGGGATAGAGCGAGAGAGAGGGGGAGAGAGCGAGAGAGAGGGGGAGAGAGCGAGAGAGAGGGGGAGAGAGCGAGAGAGAGGGGGAGAGAGCGAGAGAGAGGGGGAGAGAGCGAGAGAGAGCGAGAGAGGGGGAGAGAGAGAGGAAAAAATAGAAAATAACTAGAGAGTAGGAAAGTAATTGTACACTCCACCAGTGAGTATATCCTCTTCTTTTTAAAGCTCTTTTATTCTTTGTTGATTAATGAGTGAGTTGTTAGGCAGAATAAACAGCATGTGTGTGTGTGGGCGGGGGGTTATCGTCTGTCAGGGCAGATGTGTGTAGATTCCAGAGAAAGTAGAAAAGGAAGGAAGGTTGAAGAAGTAGCCACAGTTTTTAAAATTGGTCTTCTTAGACTCTGGTTGAACGAATGGTAGTTTTGACAGTGTGTTGTTGTCTTAATGTACGTGTACAGTGTAGATTAGAACATTTTTGAAAATTGCACTTTTGACCGTTAAGAATGAAGCTGGGACAGTGAGTAAGAAATGTGGGTACTGTTTGTATGGTTTTGAGTGCGTTGTGTGTTTTGAAATATTCCAGTGTGTGTCATATTTTTTCAGGGAATCTATCATTTACTCCTGTCACTGTTGCCTCCTCTCTCATTATCCTCTCTCTCTCATTCCATATTCTATCCCCCCTCCCCTTCAGAATTCTCTCTCTCTCTCTTCACAGGAAGAAGTGAGCATACGACAGATCCTTCTCTTCCTTATTCCCTCCTGTTCCCCTCCTTTCACAACTTTATTAAACATGTAGTTTTCTTTAAAAAATATATATATTTATATTGCACTGGCCATTCAACATATCAATATTTTTGTGGTGAAAAGCTCATATGTATATTTATAAATAGTCTTTCTCGCTGCTCAGGAAGATTGTTGTTTATGGGCTTAACCCCTGTTTTCATTGAATATAGTTCAATCATTTTCTGCAAGTTACTGATAGTGTAAGTTAGTGTTTAAAACCAATGTGAATGTATCAAAGTCAACCTGACTTGTTCATCACAAAAAGCATGATCCCTCTCCTTTGCAGTTCCTACTGGACTGTTTCTCTACTCATCCCTCTCTCCTTAAATATGTCATCCCGCTCCATCCTCCTCTCTGTTTTCTCAGGCAGATCACCCCCCCACCACTCAGTGGCAGCTGGATAAGTGGCTGAAGAAAGTCAGAAAGAAATCCTCCTGGGATCCCGGCAACCGTGAGCACACCCAGAGAGCTACAGAACACAGCTCGCCCTCCCCAGACCCCCACAGAGCCCCGTCTCCGGCCAGATCCTGGGGGACCAGAGAGGACTACAGCCCCAGCCAGAGCCCTGTTCCCAGCCCACACTTCAACTACAGCCCCAGGCATAGCCCTCGGCCTAGCCCTGGCTGCAGCCCCTGTCCCAGTCCTTGCCCCATCCCTAGCCCGGTCCCCAGTGTCTGTCTGAGCCCCTGCCTCAGCCCCAGAGCCAGCCGCAGCCCTAGCCCCATACCCCGACACCCCCCTAAGAGTCCTAGTCCCAGCCTTACTCAGTCTAGCTCCCGTCACTATCCTCAGGTTCGGAGTCTTCATAAGGAAAGCTTCAGGCCTCTCACGCGGCCTAGCTTAACATCCAGCCCGAGCCATAGACCCAAAATCAGGATCGCACCTGCTCCCAGCATTGAGTCCAAGAGCAAACTGAGGCACAGTTCCTCTCCCCAGCCTCCGCTTCAGCACAGCTCCAGGCCTAAACCCAAACAGAGCCAGTCTGTTCCCACTCCCAAGAACACAGCCAAGGCAGCCCCTGCTCTGAGCACTGAGCCGAGCCACAGACCCAGACCTAGTCCCAACTCCAGTCCCAGGCTTCATTCTCAGCCTAAGTTGAAACACAACCCCATCCTAGCCCTCAAAACCAGCCAACATCTAACAACCTCTGGACAAAGACCCAAGGAGAGTTGCAGACTCAGCCACAATTCCAACTCCAAACCCAGGCCCAAGTTTGGGCCTAGTTTGACAACCAGCCTCAGTACCAGTCCCAGTCCCACACCCAAGGCCAAGACCTTACCTCCCGCAGACCCTAGCAGAGAGACCAGCAGCAGAGTTGGTCACAGTTCCAAATCGAGTCCCAAGCCACATTCTCGGCCGATCTCCAAAGCTGGTTCTGGGCCTAGCTCTAGATCCAGCCCCAGTCCTAGACCCAAAGTCAAATCCCGGGAGAACCCTGCTCCCCACCCAAAGCCTCCACAGAGGAAGCCCCAATCCAGGGAGAGAGAACGGGAGGTGGACAACCGGAGAGAGACCCAGGCAGCAGACAGGAAGGCAGACAGGCAGACAGAGGGAAGGGGGAAGGGTAATGTAGAGAGACAGGGAGAGAGGCAGGGGGAGAAACAGGGAGAGAGAAGACTGGCAGAGGATAAGTTGCTAAGACGCCCCTGGGTCCAGAGTTCAGAAGAGGAAGAGGACGTAGAGGAGAGAAAGAGGAGGGAGGAGAGAGAGAGGGAGGAGAAGAGGAGGAGGAGGAAGGAGCAGCAGAGAGGTGAATGGCAGGCGGTCCAGCCCAAGCAGAGACCTCACACCAACAGCGAGCGACACCGCAATCCCATTGATCCACAACGCCACGGGACCAAGAAAAAGAGGAGGAGGAAGAGTGAGGAGGAAGAGAGAGAGTCTCAACCGGACCCTTCCCTTCCACCGTCGCCCTCCTCCCCCACACCTGTCATCCCTCCCACAGATTCCTCTTCCTCATCAGAGTCCGACTCGGAGCCCAGTCTGCCTCCCAACGTCGCCAAAGTCCCAGCCGACTCCACGTCCAGCCAGCGTCCTATCCCCAGGAGAGGGCACCAGGGCCCTGGGAGGCCTTCAGACAGCAGGCCAGGAGTGCTCTACCCCACTGCCACATCCAACCAAGAGCACGGGCCGCAGAGCCAGGCAAAGCAGAAACTCTACACCTTGGTCCCGTTTGGGCGTAGTGAGCAGGCCCCATCCTCACATCGAGGCCTGAGGAATCTGGTGGTGCAGTTAAACCTCTCCCTGCTCAGCAGAGTGCCTGATACTACGACAGACACCCCAGCCTCTCACAAACACCCTTCCTCTTCCTCTTCCAAGCAAAAAGAGGCCATGAGACACCTGTACACCCCAGAGACAGAGGGAGGAGACAGCAGGAGGAAACGGAAGGTAACACACATTTCTCTTTTTCTCTTCATAACTTGTAAATCAATCAATCGAGTTTATTTTATATAGCCCTTCGTACATCAGCTAATATCTCGAAGTGCTGTACAGAAACCCAGCCTAAAACCCCAAACAGCTAGCAATGCAGGTGTAGAAGCACGGTGGCTAGGAAAAATTCCCTAGAAAGGCCAAAACCTAGGAAGAAACCTAGAGAGGAACCAGGCTATGAGGGGTGGCCAGTCCTCTTCTGGCTGTGCCGGGTGGAGATTATAACAGAACTATGCCAAGATGTTCAAAAATGTTCATAAGTGACAAGCATGGTCAAATAATAATCATGAATAATTTTCAGTTGGCTTTTCATAGCCGATCATTAAGAGTTGAAAAACAACAGGTCTGGGACAGGTGGCGGTTCCATAACCGCAGGCAGAACAGTTGAAACTGGAATAGCAGCAAGGCCAGGCGGACTGGGGACAGCAAGGAGTCACCACGCCCGGTAGTCCCGACGTATGGTCCTAGGGCTCAGGTCCTCCGAGAGAAAGAAAGAGAGAAGGAGAAAATTAGAGAGAGCCAAGATTTTCAAAATGTTCATAAATGACAAGCATGGTCAAATAATAATCAGGAATAAATCTGTTGGCTTTTCATAGCCGATCATTAAGAGTTGAAAACAGCAGGTCTGGGACAGGTAGGGGTTCCGTAACCGCAGGCAGAACAGTTGAAACTGGAATAGCAGCAAGGCCAGGCGGACTGGGGACAGCAAGGAGTCATCATGCCCGGTAGTCCTGACGTATGGTCCTAGGGCTCAGGTTCTCAGAGAGAGAGAAAGAAAGAGAGAACGAGAGAATTAGAGAGAGCATACTTAAATTCACACAGGACACTGGATAAGACAGGAGAAGTACTCCAGGTATAACCAACTGACCCTAGCCCCCCGACACATAAACTACTGCAGCATAAATACTGGAGGCTGAGACAGGAGCGGTCAGGAGACACTGTGGCCCCATCCGAAGATACCCCCGGACAGGGCCAAACAGGAAGGATATAACCCCACCCACTTTGCCAAAGCACAGCCCCCGCGCCACTAGAGGGATATCTTCAACCACCAACTTACAATCCTGAGACAAGGCCGAGTATAGCCCACAAAGATCTCCACCACAGCACAAACCAAGGGGGGGCGCCAACCCAGACAGGAAGATCACGTCAGTAACTCAACCCACTCAAGTGACGCACCCCTCCTAGGGACGGCATGAAAGAGCACCAGTAAGCCAGTGACTCAGCCCCTGTAATAGGGTTAGAGGCAGAGAATCCCAGTGGAGAGAGGGGAACCGGCCAGGCAGAGACAGCAAGGGTGGTTCGTTGCTCCAGAGCCTTTCCGTTCACCTTCACACTCCTGGGCCAGACTACACTCAATCATATGACCTACTGAAGAGATAAGTCTTCAGTAAAGACTTAAAGGTTGAGACCGAGTCTGCGTCTCTCACATGGGTAGGCAGACTGTTCCATAAAAATGGAGATCTATAGGAGAAAGCCCTGCCTCCCGCTGTTTGCTTAGAAATTCTAGGGACAATTAGGAGGCCTGCGTCTTGTGACCGTAGCGTACGTATTGGTATGTACGGCAGGACCAACTCGGAAAGATAGGTAGGAGCAAGCCCATGTAACGCTTTATAGGTTAGCAGTAAAACCTTGAAATCAGCCCTTGCCTTAACAGGAAGCCAGTGTAGGGAAGCTAGCACTGGAGTAATATGATCAAATTTCTTGGTTCTAGTCAGGATTCTAGCAGCCGTATTTAGCACTAACTGAAGTTTATTTAGTGCTTTATCCGGGTAGCCGGATATCCGGGTAGCCGGTAAACAAGGTAGTTGTACTGTAGCTAGTTTATCATGGAATACTAATGTCACCCTTTACTGAGACCTGAGGTCACTGTTGATTCCGAAATACAATAGCCTGGTGTCCGTGATGTAGTGGTAAATGCTGTTTACTCTCCACTACATCTCTGGTGATGTTGCTTCAGAACTACAATAGGCTGGTGTCCATCAGTGTTGCTTCAGAACTACAATAGCCTGGTGTCCATCAGTGTTGCTTCAGAACTACAATACCCTGGAATCTGTGGTGTTGCTTCAGAAGAATTGCAATAGCCTGGTGTCCATCACTGTTGCTTTAGAACTATAATAGCCTGGTGTCCATCACTGTTGCTTTAGAACTATGATAGCCTGGTGTCCAACACTGTTGCTTTAGAACTATGATAGCCTGGTGTCCATCCCTGTTGCTTTAGAACTATGATAGCCTGGTGTCCATCACTGTTGCTTTAGAACTATAATAGCCTGGTGTCCATCACTGTTGCTTTAGAACTATGATAGCTTGGTGTCCACCACTGTTGCTTTAGAACTATAGTAGCCTGGTGTCCGTCGTTCAACCATAATGGGTGTGTTTCTTCCCAGTCAGAGAATGGAATCCAGCACCAAAGAGAGAGTAAGCGGAGTAACTCCCACACCAACGGCCCCTCAGCCCACACAGAGTCTACAGCTAACAGAGAGAGTACCCGGAGTAACTCCCACACCAACGGCCCCTCAGCCCACACAGAGTCTACAGCTAACAGAGAGAGTAAGCGGAGTAACTCCCACACCAACGGCCCCTCAGCCCACACAGAGTCTACAGCTAACAGAGAGAGTAAGCGGAGTAACTCCCACACCAACGGCCCCTCAGCCCACACAGAGTCTACAGCTAACAGAGAGAGTAAGCGGAGTAACTCCCACACCAACGGCCCCTCAGCCCACACAGAGTCTACAACTAACAGAGAGAGTAAGCGGAGTAACTCCCACACCAACGGCCCCTCAGCCCACACAGAGTCTACAACTAACAGATGTCTAGACCCCCACAAAGATGCCAGACACAACAGGTGAGACTGGAACGCACACTCTCATACACATTCTCATACACACGTATACACACTCTCATAAACACTTATACCCACTCGTACACAAAACAGGCATACAGACTGTAAAAAGTACTGACTGTGTCTTTGGGTGGGGGGGTGTATGTGTGAGCAGGTTCTTGGAGGACTACCTAGACAGTAAGAGGCCACTGTCCCCCCTGTCCCCTCTCTCTGACACCCCGGACCCCACCAAGCCTCCCATCAAAACACAGCCCCCAGTGCAGCACTACACAAACAGTGAGGTGCCCAGGACCCATGCTAAGATGGAGGTGGAGTGTGTAGGCGTGTCAGGGAAGCCCCCGCCCATGTGTGAATCCTGGGGACCTCCTTTACAACGGGCAGGGAGCCAGAGAGGAACTGTACTCAACCATGAACCGTGAGTGACTGTCTGACTAAAATTAGACCACTTTCGGTCCTCATGACAACATATACCACCAGAAGCAGTCTGTAGCTGTCACACAGTAACATATGTGTCTGATATTTACTATTCTCGCTCTCTCGCTCTCTTTCTCTCTTTCTCTTTCTCTTTCTCGCTCTCTTTCTCGCTCTCTCTCTCACTCTCTCTTTCTCGCTCTCTTTCTCTCTCTCTCGCTCTCTCTTTCTCGCTCTCTTTCTCTTTCTCGCTCTCTCTCTCTTTCTCACGCTCTCTTTCTCACTCTCTCTTTCTCTCTCTCTCTCTCTCTCTCCATCTAGCCCACACCATGCTGAGTACTACATGCATGAGGCCAAGAGAATGAAGCACCGTGCAGATGCCATGGTAAGACTGTGTCAGGACCAGAGGGACTGTTCTAACACTGAAATAGGACCTTTAAAGATGTCTAGGACAATTAGTACAACTTTACAGATGGTTTAAAATAAGGACCCTGTCATGAATTACTTGATTAAGTGGCTAAAGAGAGATCTCATCTCTCCCGACCTTTTTTATCTCACATATCACTTACAAAATCTCTGTCTCAGGTGGATAAGCTGGGGAAGGCAGTGAACTATGTGGATGCTGCTCTCTCCTTCATGGAGTGTGGCAAAGCTATGGAGGAGGGACCGCTGGAGGACAAGTCTCCCTACAGCATGTACACAGAGACGGTAGAGCTCATCAGGTAAGATATACACACACACATGTACACACACACAAACACGCACATACATACACCCACTTTAACAGTGATCCTCTGGGTTTGTCAGGTATGCCATGAGGCTGAAGAACCACTCTGGTCCTGGGGCCAGACAGGAAGACAAACAGTTGGCCGTACTGTGGTACGTATGTCACTAGCAACAGTCGTCTAAATGTATAAAAGGTCAAAAATACAGTTCTGATCAATATACAGTAACAGCTGCATAATGGAAAAATATACTTTATGTTAAATTCCATCAAATATTGGCTGAATTATAGAACATAAACCATTATTTAATAAGATCCTGAAAATCTAAGTATTCAATTTAATGTCAACTATATATGGTCTATTTATGTGTTTTAGAAATAACTAAATTACATGAAATTAGGTCTATACTCTATGCAACCAGCATCTTTCTAGGCCTCTACCACACCCCACAATCTCCAACAGCTATCCCCATGGCTTTCACTCATATTCCTGATTGTTTTTGTATATTCAACATTAGGTCGAGACTGTGTTTAAGAACAGGACCTAAACACCCTGCTCTAGAATTTTTTTATGCAAAAATGGTTTAGTTTGTTGTTCATTTTCAAGAGCGGATTCCCTTGTGGTTAGCCTACTTTTATTTCTTGTGATATAAATATTATGTCTGTGCGTTTCGCCCCTGTCCAAGTGTCAGTGCAGTAAATCCATGTCCAATCATCAGTGTGGAAATAGATTCCGATCAAAACCCTGTACCATTGTTGACATTTTGAAGGGGACTGGCATGTGTTTGAGCGGACATAGTGCACGTTGGCACGATCATAAAATCTACAGCAAATCTACAAGCAAGTGTTCAAATGTGCATTGCTTTCTTTCTAAATAAATCGATCCATCGACAATTATGTGACAAGTGAATTTACACATCACAAAAACAAGGGACAATCCTGAGGTGCGCGTTGCTGATGTCACTTCCTCTATGTTTAGCCTACAGAATATAATCATCTGTAGGATGTGTGTGTGGGGCATCTCCCCTGGGCTATGTTTCAGGTTGCAGGTCCTACCAACAGAATACAACCTTGCACTCTGGTACCCTGCAAACCATGATCCGTTTTGTATTTCACACAAGCCCAATGTAATGGAGTCTGTTGCACATGTTGTTAATGGTTTGCCGTTCACTCAAAGACCTGAAAATAGCTAGACCTGAGTGCCTTGTTGACCAGAATAAACCCTAACCCCTCCTCCCTAGGCACTTGTTCAGATCTAAAACAACTGGATAGGTGGAAGCAATAGGGTGAATGCACTTTGAAGTACATATCAGCTCTGGTAAAAGTACACTCAAGGAAATATTTGATTGATCCTAGTGATTGAGGAGTGTCATTAAAACAGGTTAATATGCCCCACCAATATTAGACTATACAGAAAGCCCTTGAAATAAGTAAATCAACTCCATGATAGAATAGTCAAATCAAATATTAACTCCCAACAGACATGGGGGCGTAGCAGGAAAATCTGAATGCTGTGAACCAAGAGGTTGTGAGTTCAAATCCAAGCTGAGGACATGTTGGATAATAATTACTGTATACTGATAATTACTGTTAAAAACAAATTCTTATTTACAATGACGTCCTATCCCGGCCAAACCCGGACAACGCTGGCCCAATTGTGCGCCGCCCAATCACGGCCAGATGTGATGCAGCCTGGATTGGAACCAGGTACTGCAGTGATGCCTCTTGCACTGAGATGCAGTGTCTAAAACCACTACGCCAGTCGGGAGCCCTGAGATGCAGTGTCTAAAACCACTGCGCCAGTCGGGAGCCCTGAGATGCAGTGTCTAAAACCACTGCGCCAGTCGGGAGCCCTGAGATGCAGTGTCTAAAACCACTGCGCCAGTCGGGAGCCCTGAGATGCAGTGTCTAAAACCACTACGCCAGTCGGGAGCACTGAGATGCAGTGTCTAAAACCACTGCGCCAGTCGGGAGCCCTGAGATGCAGTGTCTAAAACCACTACGCCAGTCGGGAGCACTGAGATGCAGTGTCTAAAACCACTACGCCAGTCGGTAGCCCTGAGATGCAGTGTCTAAAACCACTGCGCCAGTCGGGAGCACTGAGATGCAGTGTCTAAAACCACTGCGCCAGTCGGGAGCCCTGAGATGCAGTGTCTAAAACCACTGCGTCAGTCGGGAGCCCTGAGATGCAGTGTCTAAAACCACTGCGCCAGTCGGGAGCACTGAGATGCAGTGTCTAAAACCACTGCGCCAGTCGGGAGCACTGAGATGCAGTGTCTAAAACCACTGCGCCAGTCGGGAGCACTGAGATGCAGTGTCTAAAACCACTGCGCCAGTCGGGAGCCCTGAGATGCAGTGTCTAAAACCACTGCGCCAGTCGGGAGCCCTGAGATGCAGTGTCTAAAACCACTACGCCAGTCGGGAGCACTGAGATGCAGTGTCTAAAACCACTACGCCAGTCGGTAGCCCTGAGATGCAGTGTCTAAAACCACTGCGCCAGTCGGGAGCACTGAGATGCAGTGTCTAAAACCACTGCGCCAGTCGGGAGCCCTGAGATGCAGTGTCTAAAACCACTGCGCCAGTCGGGAGCCCTGAGATGCAGTGTCTAAAACCACTGCGCCAGTCGGGAGCACTGAGATGCAGTGTCTAAAACCACTGCGCCAGTCGGGAGCACTGAGATGCAGTGTCTAAAACCACTGCGCCAGTCGGGAGCCCTGAGATGCAGTGTCTAAAACCACTGCGCCAGTCGGGAGCCCTGAGATGCAGTGTCTAAAACCACTGCGCCAGTCGGGAGCCCTGAGATGCAGTGTCTAAAACCACTGCGCCAGTCGGGAGCACTGAGATGCAGTGTCTAAAACCACTGCGCCAGTCGGGAGCACTGAGATGCAGTGTCTAAAACCACTGCGCCAGTCGGGAGCACTGAGATGCAGTGTCTAAAACCACTGCGCCAGTCGGGAGCCCTGAGATGCAGTGTCTAAAACCACTGCGCCAGTCGGGAGCCCTGAGATGCAGTGTCTAAAACCACTGCGCCAGTCGGGAGCCCTGAGATGCAGTGTCTAAAACCACTGCGCCAGTCGGGAGCACTGAGATGCAGTGTCTAAAACCACTGCGCCAGTCGGGAGCCCTGACAACTTATACACAGAAATGTTCTTGCAACATCTCATGAAACGTGTCTAGAACATTAAGGTTGTATATTCTGAGAACATTGTAACCACGTTCTAGATCATTTCTGTTTGACACTAAGGGAATGTTCACCTAACTTTAACACCAAAACATGCTTTTTTTCAATGTTTACTAACGACATGCCACTGACTGAGTAAAAGCCAGAGTGTTTATGCATGCTGATGACTCAACACTGTACATGTCAGCTACTACAGCGACTGAAACGACTGCAACACTCAACAAAGAGCTGCAGTTAGTTTCAGAGTGGATGGCAAGGAACAAGTTAGCCCTAAATATTTCTAAAAGTATTGTATTTGGAACAAAACACTCACTAAAACCTAAACCTCAACTAAATCTTGTAATAAATAATGTGGAAATTGAGCATGTTGAGATGACTAAACTGCTTGGAGTAACACTAGATTGTAAACTGTCATGGTCAAAATATATTGATGCAGTAGTAGCTAAGATGGGGAGTCTGTCTATAATAAAGCGCTGTTCTGAATTATTAACAACACTATCAACAAGGCAGGTCCTACAGGCCCTAGTTTTGTCACACCTCGACTACTGTTCAGTCGTGTGGTCAGGTGCCACACAAAAGAACTTAGGAAAATTTCAATTGGCTCAGAACAGGGCAGCACAGCTGGCCCTTGGATGTATACGGAGAGCTACACGGGGAACATTACAAAAACGTTTTCTCTCCCTAGAATTGTTAGCTGGGTAGTGAGGTACTGCTCTGTGTCAGCTGTCATGGGCAGCCTTGCTGTATGGAGAAGAAGGTGCTTTCTGTATCCATAAGTTTCCGGATATCTGTGTCCTTTGAATATTTTAATCCTTCTCAACTGTAATGGGATTTGTGGACTCAAATAAGGTATTTCAAATGTGTGTGTGTGGCTGTGTGTGTGTGTTCCCTAGTTTCCGGTGCCTTGCTCTTCTGTACTGGCAGATGTTTCGTCTGAAGAAGGACCAAGCCATGAAGTACTCCAAAGCTCTACTGGACTACTTTAAGGTACATACCTCATCCTCACCCTCATCCTCACCCTTATCCTCTCCCTCACCCTAACCCTGAAGTACTCCAAAGCTCTAGTGGACTACTTTAACGTACAAACCTCACCAGCACCAAGATTTGGTGTGATACAATTAAACGCAGATGTATTCTAATTAAATTGGATAGATTGTAAACATGCGTTTTATGTCGTTCCAGAGTTCTCCCAAAGTGCCTACTACACCCCCCATCTGGAGCGACTCAGGAAAGTAAGGAAGTCTCTCCCTCTCTTATTTCCTCCCTCTAAATCTCTGCAATGTATTTGTGAATGTGTATATAGTATTAGGTTGATTTGATTCTCCCCAGTGAAGCATCATTGTGGTGTTCTCATCCACAGGGGCACAGGGGGGCCTCCCTCCTCTCTCTCGCCCAGCCCCTCAGCCCTCCCCCTGGGCAGCTCCCCCTCTTCCCTCATCAACATTCCCCTGCGTATCCACCAGATGGCAGCAAACCACCTGAACATCACCAACAATGTCCTATACAGCTACGAGTACTGGGAACTAGCAGAAAGCCTGGTCAGAGACAACAATGGTGAGAGAGACTAACCCATTATTAGGCAATACGTAGATGGACTGAAATGACAGTTGTGGCTTTTTGGAGAGAGAGAATGTGAACATTGTTACAACAATGTACATAGACAATAATATAACATGTTAAATGTCTATTATTTTGAAACTATTGTGAGTGTAATATTTACTATTGATTTCTGATTGTTTATTTCATTTTTGTTTATTGTTTTTTTCACTTGCTTTGGCAAGTTGAGAGAGTTCAGGTTGTTGATACTAGGTTTCATTGCTTTACTTGATTTTATCTAACTCTCCTCTCCCTCTTTCTCTCCCTTCCTCTCTCTCTCCTCACTCTCTCCCTCTTTCTCTCCCTCCCTCTCTCTCTCTCTCCTTCTCACTCTCTCCCTCTTTCTGTCTCTCCTCTCTCCAGAGTTCTTTAACTACCTGAATACACTGTCAGGGCCATTGACTCTCCACAGTAGTATTGCTCATGCAGTCCAGTACACCAGACAGGGTCTGCAGTGGATACGCATCAGTGCCAACGTGGGCTAGTGGCAGGAGGGAGAGAGGGACACAACCCGTGTGATTATAAGTGGAGGATTCCCCCTGCATTCCACGTCGTCAGGATTATTATTATGCTTCAATTCTCAGCATGTACCGTAAATGATGGATTGGATTTATACACAGTGGTGACTCTTTACCTTGTGCTTGATCTTGATTGGGGGAAGGTGTTGTTATTCCTACAATTAAGCAGAGCGAACTGTCTTGGTATCTCTTTCCTCTTCCTGTTCGGATTGTCAGTGCAGATCTACAAAGTGCCACATGGATTTAAAGCCTTTAAACTTGCTGCTTTGCCAAATGTGCCACATGTGATGATGAAACAAACACAGGAACTGTCTAACAAGGACATTTTAAGAGAAACATGGCACAGTGCACCAGTGAGGACTTTATGATTCTTCTACTGTACAAAACATAGACTGTAAAAGATCAAGAGACCTGGATTACATTTCTGAATACAAAGCATTCAACCACAGTAAAACTCTAACTAGCCTCCATTGCAAAAAGCCACTGTGGAAACCAGTGACCATTTCCTCAAAAAGCCAATTCCTGTCCACTGGGCATAGACGCCAGTTCAATGTCTAGTTTTGGTTGAGTTGTCTACTAACGTGAATTCAACGTGAATAAACAAAAATGTCACCATGTTATTGGATTCAGGTTAAAAGTCGGTTGGAAAAAATACAAAATTCCTTTGCGTTGATGACTTTTTACAAATCCAATCAGTTTTCCATGTTGATTCAACGTCATCACATTGATTTGTTTTTGTTAAAATGACGTGGATACAACATTCATTCAACCAGTTTGTGCCCAGTGGGAAGAGACCTGGACTGCATTTCTGGACTACATTTCCCATGAGCCTTTACAGGACGAATGGATTCATCATGGGAAAGGTGAAGTTGGGATTTTGAGTTTTCTTTTGGATTGTCAGACCACTCATCCCAAAGGGTAGATCAAATTACCAGTAGCTTTGCTTTTATGACTCCACTGTGTGATGGCCTTTTTAAGGACATTTTGAGATACCTTTCACTTTGTTATGTGCACTGTGTGTGTCAGACCATTCATTTTTACAAAAATACCAAACCTACAGCATTTAGATGTCCAGTATTCATGTTCCTGTCTTTGCAAAATTATTATTTATAATATCATCTAATGTGGTTATCAAAAGTTACATGCCAAAATGTGTTTCATAAATGTCTTTTTGATATTGCAATTTGTATGTAGGGGTCTATCCCCTTGTTTATTGAAGCAGAATCTGTACAGTGAGTTTACAAAACATTAGGAACATCTGCTCTTTCCATGACAGACTGACCAAATCACATTTTATTGGTCACATACACATGTTATTTTATTTATTTCACCTTTATTTAACCAGGTAGGCTAGTTGAGAACAAGTTCTCATTTGCAACTGCGACCTGGCCAAGATAAAGCATAACAATTCGACACATACAACAACACAGAGTTACACATGGAATAAACAAAACATAGTTAATAATACAGTAGAACAAAAGAAAAAAAAAAGTCTATATACAGTGAGTGCAAATGAGGTAAGATAAGGGAGTTAAGGCAATAAATAGGCCATGGTGGTGAAGTAATTACAATATAGCAATTAAACACTGGAATGGTAGATGTGCAGAAGATGAATGTGCAAGTAGAGATACTGGGGTGCAAAGGAGCAAGATAAATAAATACAGTATGGGGATGAGGTAGGTAGATAGATGGGCTGTTTACAGATGGGATATGCACAGGTGCAGTGATCTGTGAGCTGCTCTGACAGGTGCTTAAAGCTAGTGAGGGAGATATGAGTCTCCAGCTTCAGAGATTTTTGCAGTTCGTTCCAGTCATTGGCAGCAGAGAACTGGAAGGAAAGACGACCAAAGGAGGAATTGGCTTTGGGGACGACCAGTGAGATATACCTGCTGGAGCGCGTGCTACGAGTGGGTGCTGCTATGGTGACCAGTGAGCTGAGATAAGGCGGGGCTTTACCTAGCAGAGACTTGTAGATAACCTGTAGCCAGTAGGTTTGGCGACGAGTATGAAGCGAGGGCCAACCAACGAGAGCGTACAGGTCGCAATGGTGGGTAGTGTATGGGACGTTGGTGACAAAACGGATGGCACTGTGATAGACTGCATCCAGTTTGTTGAGTAGAGTGTTGGAGGCTATTTTATAGATGACATCCCCGAAGTCAAGGATCGGTAGGATGGTCAGTTTTACGAGGGTATGTTTGGCAGCATGAGTGGAGGATGGTTTGTTGCGATATAGGAAGCCAATTCTAGATTTAATTTTGGATTGGAGATGCTTAATGTGAGTCTGGAAGGAGAGTTTACAGTTTAACCAGACACCTAGGTATTTGTAGTTGTCCAGAGTAGTGATGCTGGACGGGCGAGCAGGTGCGGGCAGTGATCGGTTGAATAGCATGCATTTAGTTTTACTTGCGTTTAAGAGCAGTTGGAGGCCACAGAAGGAGAGTTGTATGGCGTTGAAGCTCGTCTGGAGGTTAGTTAACACAGTGTCCAAAGAGGGACCAGGGGTATACAGAATGGTGTCATCTGCATAGAGGTGTATCAGAGAATCACCAGCAGCAAGAGCAACATCATTGATGTATACAGAGAAGAGAGTCGGCCCGAGGATTGAACCATGTGGCACCCCCATAGAGACTGCCAGAGGTCCGGACAACAGGCCCTCCGATTTGACACACTGAACTCTATCAGAGAAGTAGTTGGTAAACCAGGCGAGGCAGTCATTTGAGAAACCAAGGCTGTCGAGTCTGCCAATAAGAATGTGGTGATTGACAGAGTCGAAAGCCTTGACCAGGTCGATGAATACGGCTGCACAGTATTGCCTCTTATCGATGGCGGTTATGATGTCGTTTAGGACCTTGAGCGTGGCTGAGGTGCACCCATGACCAGCTCGGAAACCAGATTGCATAGCGGAGAAGGTACGGTGGGATTCGAAATGGTCGGTTATCCGTTTGTTAACTTGGCTTTCGAAGACCTTAGAAAGACAGGGCAGGATAGATATAGGTCTGTAGCAGTTTGGGTCTAGAGTGTCACCCCCTTTGAAGAGGGGGATGACCGCGGCAGCTTTCCAATCTTTGGGAATCTCAGACGATACGAAAGAGAGGTTGAACAGGCTAGTAATATGGGTTGCAACAATTTCGGCAGATAATGTTAGAAAGAGAGGGTCCAGATTGTCTTGTCCGGCTGATTTGTAGGGGTCCAGATTTTGCAGCTCTTGCAGAACATCAGCTATCTGGATTTGGGTGAAGGAGAAATGGTGGGGGCTTTGGCGGGTTGCTGTGGAGGGTGCCGGGCAGTTGACCGGGGTAGGGGTAGCCAGGTAGAAAGCATGGCCAGCCGTAGAGAAATGCTTATTGAAATTCTCAATTATAGTGGATTTATCGGTGGTGACAGTGTTACCTAGCCTCAGTGCAGTGGGCAGCTGGGGGGAGGTGCTCTTAATATCCTGGAGTAAACCAAGGGCTATATCTATTCCTAGTTCAACATTTTTTGAATAGGACATGCTTATTTAAGATGGTGAGGAAGGCACTTTTAAAGAATAGCCAGGCATCATCTACTGACGGGATGAGGTCAATGTCATTCCAGGATACCCCGGCCAGGTCGATTAGAAAGGCCTGCTCACAGAAGTGTTTTAGGGAGCGTTTGACAGTGATGAGGGGTGGTCGTTTGGTCGCAGACCCATTACGGATGCAGGCAATGAGGCAGTGATCGCGGAGATCTTGATTGAAAACAGCAGAGGTGTATTTGGAGGGCAAGTTAGTTAGGATGACATCCATGAGAGTGCCCATGTTGGTGGTTAGCAGATGTTATTGTAAGTGTAGCAAAATGCTTGTGCTTCTAGTTCTGACAGTGCAGCAATATCTAACAAGTAATCTAACAATTCCAAACCTACCTAATACACACAAATCTAAGTAAAGGGATGGAATAAGAATATATACATATAAATATATGGACGAGCGGTATAGGCATAGACCAGGTGAAAGCTAAGATTCCTTATTGATGTTTCTTGTTAAATCCACTTCCATCAGTGTAGATGAAGGGGAGGAGACAGGTTAAAGAATGAGACAATTGAGACATGGATTGTGTATGTGTGCCAGTCAGAGGGTGAATGGGCAAGACAAAGACAAAAAATGTAAGTGCTTTTAAAAAGGATACGGTCGTAGGTGCCAGGCGCATCGGTTTGTGTCAAGAACTGCAACGCTGCTGGGTTTTTCACCCTCAACAGTTTCCCGTGTGTATCAAGAATGGTCCACCACCCAAAGGACATCCAGCCAACTTGACACAACTGTGAGAAGCATTGGAGTCAACATGGGCCAGCATCCCTGTGGAACGCTTTGGACACCTTGTAGAGTTCCTGCCCTGACGAACTGAGTCTGTTCTGTGGGCAAACTGGATATTAGGAAGGTATTCCTGATGTTTTATCTATCTGATGATGAACCAGATAGATTTCTACCTAGTGATCTCACAGATATTTCCAAAATTCTATTTGTCTCACTCAACTTTCCATATGTAGATGTGTGTGTGTATTCCAGTTATATAGGCCTCGCTGTATTTCTGCTCAGACTGTTGTTCTTAACTCCCTAGCCAACATGGAGAGAGCTCTCATTCTGCCCCCCTCTCCTCCACCTCTCCCTGTCTTTGACTGACTGCCCCCCCCCCCCCCCCCCCCCCCCCCCCCCACACACACACACACCTTTCTTGCTTTCTCTGAACAGGTTGTCTGATAGCTAATTCTTCTTTGTCCATCACTTATTACTGCTGCCCTTTCCACCAATAGGAAGACTGCTATGGCAAGCCTCAGCATCCGCTGTCTGGAACCATAGCAACAGGCTGTAGCCTACATCTGTGCACGTGACAGGCGCAATAAAACGAGACCAAAAGTGGAAATATGATGTATTTTTTTAAATATACATCAGAGAATCCATAATTAGAAGTAGGCTAGACGAAATATGACAATCGAACAAACTTGAAATGTGAAATATGCTGTATTGACCTCATGCATCTTTAACGGATTTTCGGGGTTAATTCGTTTATGAATGAACGAACAAACGTGCATTGCACGCGATGACGTGCGTGGGATGAAATCGTCATCCATTATATTAAATCACTGGAGCCGAAATTGGAATTGAACTGGTAATTTAGATGTTAAATCAGCATAATATCATATAGGCAAAAAGTATTAGAGCCTGTCATAGGCCCACTAATGGCAGAAGCTAGCCTACCATCAAAAGTCAACAGAGACTTTTGAGATAACGGTTTACCCAGTAGCAGTAGCCTATACTGGACTGAAGTATCCGAGCTCCCCGGTGTGTCGGTATTCTCTGCATGTATGCCGCCCGTCATTTGTGCGTAGGTCTGTGCGCGTGCCAGGTTTTCTGAGGACACTGGCTGGTGGCACAGCGGCCAGTCTGCATCAAAGCACGAGACAAAAGAGAACAAAAAAAAACACTCGGACTAGTCTACCCGCAATCTTTTTTTCACCAGAGTCCTAATATAGGCCCACTATAGATTATGCAGACTGTATGTTTTACCAGTCTACACTCTAGTCCAGACCATTTTCTGCGTTGTGCTCTCTCAATTCAATTCAATTCTCTCTCCCTCTCAGTGTATGTGTGCGTGCATGTATTAGGGGACCAATAGGCTGGATGCAGTAACAGTAAAAACACAGCCCATTCAATGAGGACGTGCGTGCGTGAGAGGATATGTGGGTGGTTTATAGTAGCCCACCACATCCACTCGTCCCTAATCTCTTTGGCCAAATCCCCTTTAGATTTTTAGACCCCTTTTCCGGTGTCTAAATTGAGTAATCGCCACTTTTCAGTGCTGTGGAGACGGAGGAGATAAGGGCTAAGGGAAATGGGCAATGAAATGGAACTTGTCCCTTCACAGCCCTGCGTCAAATGTAGTGTTGTTGACTCGCCACTGGGTGGCACGATAACCCCAGCCAGCGGCAATGCGAGCTTTCACTGACCTGACAGGGAGGAGGGTTCAAGACGGTAAACGGTGACGGGAGGAATCTGGGAGTTGAGAGGTAGAGCGAGAGAGGAACAAAAGCAGCAAGGCTGCTGAAAATGGAAAGTACACGGAGAAGGGTGATCGAAAATAATGCAAGAACCACGAGAGGATGTCAAACTTGGAAGACCACGACAGTTACACTAAACTCCAAATAAGGAATAACTCCAGTGCCTCCTAGACGTTTCAGAAGCCCACGAGAGCGACATTGAGCTGCTTGGTTTCAGGACAAGTCAGTAGAAGAGAGAAAAGGTGAGTAGCAAAGTGACTACAGCTTTTACAGCGGGAACTGTGCAGAGTGTGTGTGGACACTTTGTAGCACACTCGTGCACCTCTTGTTGTTGATTCAGTGTTGGGCAATTATGTAACAGGATTCCGACGTAAGCAACGTGTTCCCACTGCACACATCATTTGTGCAGAGTGTGGTGCTGCGACACATGATTCATTCCGTTCGCTAGCTACATTTTGTTGTTTATCAAAAGGTCAAATAGGGGGTACTTATAGTTGTCCTGTTTCACACATGTACAGTATGGTCCAGCCACAGTCAGTTCTCGCCATGCAGGTCGACCACTAATAATTGTTTGTGTTCAGATCGAGGAGGGAGGAAGCAATGAGGAGGGTTAGTTAGAGAAGGGACTGGCTATATCTGTAACCCACTCCAGCAAGGCCTGCAAGTGTGACCCCAGTAACATACTTGGTTTAATCATTTTCAGTACAGTAGGCTAGAGTCAGTGAGGAGAGCATTCTTAGCTAGCTACAGTACATACCTAACAGCGCTGACAAAAAAGGGAGAGGCTGGAGTTAGGGGGTTCTACTAAACTAACATATGGAATTGTTTTTAGATGGTCATACATGGATCATTTTTCTATTTGATTAAGAATTTTAGGACCCATGTAGTTATTAAAAAAATATTATAAAAAATGATTTGATAACATTGAATTTGGCCTGTACTACTATAGCCCATAGAAACGCATTGAATTACACATGAATAAAAAAGGCAAACGAGACAGTAAAAAAGGTTTTGGAGGGTCTGTCCTATATCTAGGACATACGAAAGCTCAGGAAATAATATTTTTGGGGGGGATACATATTTAACCCCCACAAAACGACTTGTTTTAATGTTTTAAACCGGCACTGGGTTGCCCTCAGAGGAGTCTCATCTTTCCATAGAGTGGTCATATTATACTGAACACAAATATAAATGCAACATTTAAAGTGTTGGTTTCATGAGCTGATATAGAAGATCCCAGAAATGTTCCATATGCACAAAAAGCTTATTTCTCTTAATGTATTTTGCACAAATGTGTTTACATCCCTGTAGGTGAGCATTTCTCCTTTGCCAAGAAAATCCATCCACCTGACAGGTGCAAGAATGTCCACCAGAGCTGTTGCCAGATAATTTAATGTTTAGTTCATTTTTAGGGCTCCCGAGTGGCGCAGCGGTCTAAGGCGCTGCATCTCAGTGCTTGAGGCGTCATTACAGACAACCTGGTTCGAATCCACGCTGTATCACAACTGGCCGTGATTGGGAGTCCCGTAGGGCGGCGCACAATTGGTCCAACGTCGTCCGGGTTTGGCCGGTGTAGGCCGTCATTGTAAATAAGAATTTGTTCTTAACTGACTTGCCTACTTAAATGAAGGTTAAATCTACAATAAGACGCCTCCACGTCGTTTTAGAGAATTTGGCAGTACGTCCAATTGGCCTCACAACCGCAGACCACGTGTAATCATGTCAGCCCAGGACCTCCACATCTGGCTTATTCACCTGCGGGATAGTCAAATCAAAGTTTATTTGTCACGTGCGCCGAATACAAAAGGTGTAGGTAGACCTTACAGTGAAAATGCTTACTTACAGGCTCTAACCAACAGTGCAATTTAAAAAATAAAAAAAATAAAAAAAGGTATTAGGTGAACAATAGGTAAGTAAAGAAATAAAAACAACAGTAAAATAACAGTAGCGAGGCTATATACAGTAGCGAGGCTATATACAGTAGCGAGGCTATAACAGTAGTGAGGCTATATACAGTAGCGAGGCTATAACAGTAGTGAGGCTATAACAGTAGCGAGGCTATATACAGTAGCGAGGCTATATACAGTAGCGAGGCTATATACAGTAGCGAGGCTATATACAGTAGCGAGGCTATAACAGTAGCGAGGCTATATATAGTAGCGAGGCTATAACAGTAGCGAGGCTATATACAGTAGCGAGGCTATATACAGTAGCGAGGCTATAACAGTAGTGAGGCAATATACAGGCACCGGTTAGTCGGGAGGATTGAGGTAGTATGTACACATAGATATGGTTAAAGTGACTGCATATATGAGAAACGGAGAGTAGCAGTAGCGTTAAAGAGGGGGTGGCGAGACACATTGCAGATAGCCGAGGTAAAACAGCACCGGAAGAAATGGCAGCAGTTTTACGGGCGCCCAACCAATTGTGCTATTGTGTTTTTTTTGCGTTATTTGTAACTTATTTTGTACATAATGTTTTTGCAACCATATCTTACGGAAAAAAAGAGCTTCTGGATATTAGGACAGCGACCACTCACCTCGCATTAGACTAAAATCTTTTCTACAACAAGGACGACGCACAAGACATTCTCCAAACACCCCACAGGGCCAACATCCCCGTTATTTGCAAGAGGAAGCGACGCAGGTACAGAGGACGATGAGCCAGATGCCTGGTCAGGACCTGGAGGCGACTGGGAAAGTTACCGTCAATACTACTCGCCAATGTGCAATCATTGGACAATAAATTAGATGAGGTACGATCACGAATATCCTACCAACGGGACATCAAAAACTGTAATATCCTATGTTTCACGGAATCGTGGCTGAATGACGAAATGGATATTCAGCTAGCGGGATATACGCTGCATCGGCAAGATGGAACAGCGCACTCCGGTAAGACAAGGGGGGGGGGGGTCTGTGCATATTTGTAAACAACAGCTGGTGCACGAAATATAAGGAAGTCTCTAGATTTTGCTCGCCTGAAGTAGAGTATATTGTGATAAATTGCAGGCCACACTACTTGCCTAGAGAGTTTTCAGCTATACTTTTCGTGGCTGGTTATTTACCACCACAGACAGATGCTGGCACTAAGACCGCCATCAGTCAGCTGTATAAGCAAACAGGAAACCACTCACCCAGAGGCGGCGCTCCTAGTGGCCGGAGACTTTAACTTCTCTAGGGTAGGGGGCAGCATTTTCACGTTTGGATGAAAAGCATACCCAAATTCAACTGCCAGCTACTCATCCCCAGGAGATAAGATATGCATATTATTAGTACACTGCTCAAAAAAAAAAAGGGAACACTTAAACAACACAATGTAACTCCAAGTCAATCACACTTCTGTGAAATCAAACTGTCCACTTAGGAAGCAACACTGATTGACAATAAATTTCACATGCTGTTGTGCAAATGGAATAGACAAAAGGTGGAAATTATAGGCAATTAGTAAGACACCCCCAAAAAAGGAATGGTTCTGCAGGTGGTGACCACACACCACTTCTCAGTTCCTATGCTTCCTGGCTGATGTTTTGGTCACTTTTGAATGCTGGCGGTGCTTTCACTCTAGTGGTAGCATGAGACGGAGTCTACAACCCACACAAGTGGCTCAGGTAGTGCAGTTCATCCAGGATGGCACATCAATGCGAGCTGTGGCAAAAAGGTTTGTTGTGTCTGTCAGCGTAGTGTCCAGAGCATGGAGGCGCTACCAGGAGACAGGCCAGTACATCAGGAGACGTGGAGGAGGCCGTAGGAGGGCAACAACCCAGCAGCAGGACCGCTACCTCCGCCTTTGTGCAAGGAGGTGCACTGCCAGAACCCTGCAAAATGACCTCCAGCAGGCCACAAATGTGCATGTGTCTGCTCAAACGGTCAGAAACAAACTCCATGAGGGTGGTATGAGGGCCCGACGTCCACAGCTGGGGGTTGTGCTTACAGCCCAACACCGTGCAGGACGTTTGGCATTTGCCAGAGAACACCAAGATTGGCAGATTCGCCACTGGCGCCCTGTGCTCTTCACAGATGAAAGCAGGTTCACACTGAGCACATGAGCACATGTGACAGACGTGACAGAGTCTGGAGACGCCGTGGAGAACGTTCTGCTGCCTGCAACATCCTCCAGCATGACCGGTTTGGCGGTGGGTCAGTCATGGTGTGGGGTGGCATTTCTTTGTGGGGCCGCACAGCCCTCCATGTGCTCGCCAGAGGTAGCCTGACTGCCATTAGGTACCGAGATGAGATCCTCAGACCCCTTGTGAGACCATATGCTGACACATGCACATTTGTGGCCTGCTGGAGGTCATTTTGCAGGGCTCTGGCAGTGCACCTCCTTGCACAAAGGCGGAGGTAGCGGTCCTGCTGCTGGGTTGTTGCCCTCCTACGGCCTCCTCCACGTCTCCTGATGTACTGGCCTGTCTACTGGTAGCGCCTCCATGCTCTGGACACTACGCTGACAGACACAACAAACCTTTTTGCCACAGCTCGCATTGATGTGCCATTCTGGATGAACTGCACTACCTGAGCCACTTGTGTGGGTTGTAGACTCCGTCTCATGCTACCACTAGAGTGAAAGCACCGCCAGCATTCAAAAGTGACCAAAACATCAGCCAGGAAGCATAGGAACTGAGAAGTGGTGTGTGGTCACCACCTGCAGAACCATTCCTTTTTTGGGGGTGTCTTACTAATTGCCTATAATTTCCACCTTTTGTCTATTCCATTTGCACAACAGCATGTGCAATTTATTGTCAATCAGTGTTGCTTCCTAAGTGGACAGTTTGATTTCACAGAAGTGTGATTGACTTGGAGTTACATTGTGTTGTTTAAGTGTTCCCTTTATTTTTTTGAGCAGTGTATATTTGGATAGAAAACACTGAAGTTTCTAAAACTGTTTGAATCATGTCTGTGAGTATAACAGAACTTATTTAGCAGGTGAAACCCTGAGGACAAACCATTCAGATTTTTTTTTTTGAGGTCACCCTGTTTTCAATGAGGTTTCATTGGGAAACCAGATTTCTAAGCGAATTGCTTGCAGTTCCTACGGCTTCCACTGGATGTCAACAGTCCTGAGAATTTGGTTGAGGTTATTCCTTTGTGTAATGAAGAAATACGGCCATCTTGAAGTCGAGTCACTCTAGGTGTGCTGTTTGATTGAAGCGCATGACCAGAAGGCATGCTACGGTTGGTTTTAATCCTGTATTGAACACAGATCATCCCGTCTTCAATTTTATCGATTATTAACGTTAAAAAATACCTAAAGTTGTATTACAAAAGAAGTTTGACATTTATTGGCAAAGTTTACAGGTAACCTTTGAGATATTTTGTCGTCACGTTTGAGCAAGTTGGAACCTGTGTTTTTCTGGATCAAACGAGCCAAATAAATGGACATTTTGGGTATATATCGACAGAATTAATCGAACAAAAGGACCATTTGTGATGTTTATGGGACATATTGGAGTGCCAACAACAGAAGCTCGTCAAAGGTAAGGCATGAATTATATTTTTATTTCTGCGTTTTGTGTCGCGCCTGCAGGGTTGAAATATGATTCTCTCTTTGTTTACTATTGTGCTATACTCAGATAATAGCATCGTATGCTTTCGTCGAAAAGCCTATTTGAATTTTGACATGTTGGCTGGATTCACAACCAATGTAGCTTTAATTTGGTATCTTTCATGTGTGATTTAATGAAAGTTTGATTTTATAGTAATTTTCATAGTAAATAATTTTAATTTGGCGCTCTGCATTTTCTCAGGCTTTTTGCCAAGTGAGACAGTAGTGTCTTGCCTAAACTCCGATTTTTGGATATAAATATGAACTTTACCGAACAAAAAATACATGTATTGTGTAACATGAAGTCCTATGAGTGTCATCTGATGAAGATCATCAAAGGTTAGTGATTCATTTTATCTCTATTTCTGCTTTTTGTTACTGCTCTCTTTAGCTGAAAAATGGCTGTCTTTTTCTGTGACTTGGCTCATACCTAACATAATCGTTTGGTGTGCTTTCGTCGTAAAACCTTTTTGAAATCGGACACTTTGGCTGGATTTACAACAAGTGTAGCTTTAAAATGGTGTAAAATACTTGTATGTTTGAGGAATTTAAATTATGGGATTTCTGTTGTTTTGAATTTGGCGCCCTGCAGTTTCACTGGCTGTTGACGAGCCCACATACCCTAGAGAAGTTAATGCAGGGAAACTTCTATCAGTTCTATCACATTTCTATAAACATGTTAAATGTGCAACCAGAAGGAAAAAAATTCTAGATCACCTGTACTCCACACCCTCCGTTTGGTAAATCCAATCACAACTCTATCCTCCTGATTCCTGCTCACAAGCAAAAATTAAAGCAGGAAGCACAAGTGACTCGGCCTATATAAAAGTGGTCAGATGAAGCAGATGCTAAACTACAGGACTGTTTTCCTATCACAGACTGGAATATGTTCTGGGATTCTTCCGATGGCATTGAGGAGTAAACAACATCAGTCACTGGCTTTATCAATAAGTGCATCGAGGACGTCGTCCCCACAGTGACTGTACGTACATACCCCAACCAGAAGCCATGGATTACAGGCAACATTCGCACTGAGCTAAAGGGTAGAGCTGCCGCTTTCAAGGTGCGAGACTCTAACCCGAAAGCTGACAAGAAATCCTGCTATGCCTTCCGACGAACCATCAAACAGGCAAAGCGTCAATACAGGGCTAAGATTGAATCATACTACACCGGCTCCGACGCTTGTCTTATGTGGCAGGGCTTGCAAACTATTACAGACTACAAAGGGAAGCACACCCGCAAGCTGCCCAGTGACACGAGCCTACCAGACGAGCTAAATCACTTCTATGCTCGCTTCAGGGCAAGCAACACTGAGGCATGCATGAGAGCATCAGTTGTTCCGGACGACTGTGTGATCACGCTCTCCGTAGCTGACATGAGTAAGACCTTTAAACAGGTCAACATACACAAGGCTGCGGGGCCAGACGGATTACCAGGACGTGTGCTCCGAGCATGTGCTGACCAACTGTCAGGTGTCTTCACTGACATTTTCAACATGTTCCTAATTGAGTCTGTAATACCAACATGTTTCAAGCAGACCACCATAGTCCCTGTGCCCATGAACACGAAGGCAACCTGCCTAAATGACTACAGACCCATAGCACTCACGTCTGTAGCCATGAAGTGCTTTGAAAGGTTGGTAATGGCTCACATAAACACCATTATCCCAGAAACCCTAGACCCACTCCAATTTGCATACCGCCCAAACAGATCCATAGATGATGCAATCTCTATTGCACTCCACACTGCCGTTTCCCACCTGGACAAAAGGAACAGTTATGAGAGAATGCTATTCATTGACTACAGCTCAGCGTTCAACACCATAGTACCCTCAAAGCTCATCACTAATTCAAATCAAATTCAAAATCAAATCCTGGGACTAAACACCTCCCTCTGCAACTTCATCCTGGACTTCCTGATGGGCCGCCCCCAGGTGGTAATGGTAGGTAGCAACACATCTGCCACGCTGATCCTCAACACTGGAGCTCCACAGGGGTGCGTGCTCAGTCCCCTCCTGTACTCCCTGTTCACCCACGGCTGCATGGCCAGGCACGACTCAAACACCATCATTAAGTTTGCAGACGACACAACAGTGGTAGGCCTGATCACAGACAATGAGGAGACAGCCTATAGGGAGGAGGTCAGAGACCTGGCCGTCTGGTGCCAGAATAACAACCTATCCCTCAACGTAACCAAGACTAACGAGATGATTGTGGACTACAGGAAAAGGAGGACCGAGCACACCCCCATTCTCATCGACGGGGCTGTAGTGGAGCAGATTGAGAGCTTCAAGTTCCTTGGTGTCCACATCAACAACAAACTAGAATAGTCCAAACACACCAAGACAGTCGTGAAGAGGGCACAACAAAGCCTATTCCCCCTCAGGAAACTAAAAAGATTTGGTATGGGTCCTGAGATCCTCAAAAGGTTCTACAGCTACCAGGGTCTTAACCTGACTGCAGTCCGGCATCGTACCCGACTTCAGTGGGCAAATGCTCCCTTTCGATGGCCACAGGCACGCTGGAGAAGTGTGCTCTTCATTTGTTGATGTCAGCGTTGTGAACGGAGTGCTCCATGGTGGCGGTGGGGTTATGGTATGGGCAGGCATAAGCTACGGACAACAAACACAATTGCATTTTATTGATGGCAATTTGAATGCACAGAGATACTGTGACGAGATCCTGAGGCCCATTGTGGTGCCATTCATCCACCGCCGTCCCCTCATGTTTCAGCATGATAATGCATGGCCCCATATCGCAAAGATCTGTACACATTTCCTGGAAGCTGAAAATATCCCAGTTCTTCCATAGCCTGCATACTCACCAGACATGCCACACATTGAGCATATTTGGGATGCACTGGATCAACATGTACGATAGCGTGTTCCAGTTCCCGCCAATATCCAGGAACTTCGCACAGCCATTGAAGAGGAGTGGGAAACATTCCACAGGCCACAATCAACAGCCTGATCAACTCTATGTGAAGGAGATGTGTCGCGTTGCATGAGGCAAATGGTTGTCACCAGAAGCTGACTGGTTTTCTGATCCACGCCCCTACTTAATTTATTTTAATCTGTGACCAACAGATGCATATCTGTATTCCCAGTCATGTGAAATCCATAGATTAGGGCCTAATGAATTTATTTCAAATGATTTGATTTCCTTATATGAACTGTAACTCAGTAAAATCTTTGAAATTGTAGCATGTTGCATTTATTTTTGTTCATTGTAGATTGTAGGCCAAATCGTTCGGACGATAGATGTTTTTGTGAGAAGACAGATCTTCAAGATGTCTCCTGGTCTGACAAACAGTGTTGTAGTTCTGCCACTTTTCACCACAGATACAGACGGCCGACACAGGCGGATGCGTTAGTGGGGAAAAAACAGTCTCAATCCATCTCTCTCTGTATTTCTTTCTGTGCCTTTGTCCATAGCATTTCTCCATCCTCCTTTTTAGTTTCAGCCTACTTCTCCTCCTTTCTGAAGCCTGTTCTTCTTGTGTGATGTCTCCTCCCTTTTGAACTGACCTGCGTGTTCTTCCTGCTCGTGCTCATTTGCATGATTTGAGCTTCTGGCCCTGGCAGGATCTAAGTCACATGCTTCAATCACAGCAGTCAGCTACAGGTGACAGGCATGTTGGGCATACAGGTTTGACAGTGGTTGTCTGTCTGACTGACTGTCTCTCTGTTCATTCAACAGATGTGGCACAGTTGGTAGTGGGTTGCTGACTGAGGCTGGAGTGGTAAAGGGAGAGTATACTCCAAAATCTACAATTGATGAGCTCTCCTTGAGCACCGGAAACCGCCTCATGTCAAATTGGACCACAGACAAGCAGATGAATTGGACTCTAAAACCGTTAGAGGAGGGGTTTGAAGAGGCCTCAGTGTGAGAGGAGAGCTATGATTCTCAAGGCCAGAACTAAAGTGTGCAGAGGGATATTGGAAGAATAATGTAATAAGAGAGAGGGTGATGATTGTCTCACCATAGTCACACCTTCTAAGAGAGAAAGAGGCACTCATGACATCGGGTGAGAAAATGGGGGGAGAGCAACACGTGTGTGTGTGTGTGTGTGTGTGTGTGTGTGTGTGTGTGTGTGTGTGTGTGTGTGTGTGTGTGTGTGTGTGTGTGTGTGTGTGTGTGTGTGTGTGTGTGTGTGTGTGTGTGTGTGTGTGTGTGTGTGTGTGTGTGTGTGAGAGAGAAAGAAATCAATTGTTCTAGACGTGTGTGTGTGTGTTCGGGACAAAGAGACCAAGGAGGGTGAAAGGATATATAGTCAGCTTAAGGACACACCAATCTCCCACATACACTGTTATATAGGGTGGGGCCTGGTGTACATCTCCCTGTGTCCATCACTAATTACAATACAAGCCTAATTAGTGTACAAAGCTGGCTGATCGATCGTCTGCAAACCTGATAACAAATACACAGCGTTACACAGACGTGACTCCTCATTTTAGAGACCACTAAAATATCTCCTCTCTCCTCCAGGTGTCCCTCAGTATGAGTGGAGATGGACGGAGGAAGAGAGACGGTGATGACAACGGTTGGGCTTCCAGGGTGAGTAACTTCCATTTTCCGTTGCAGTGGAGACACATGAGCGTGGCGCTGTCTGTTACATTGTACCATTTGCTCCCTTTAGCTCAGTGGGATAATATGGTCTTGGAATTGTGCAAACAACCCAGATTCCATACTTGTCAAATCAAATTTGACTGGTTGCACACATATATTTAGCAGATGTTATTGCGGGTGTAGTGAAATGCTTGTGTTTCTTAGCTCCAACAGTGCAGTTATATCTAACAACAATACACACAAATCTAAAAGTAAAAGAATTAAGAAGTATAGCCATTTTAGGACGAGCGATGTCTGACTCCGGAGTATAAATATATATGTGTGTGTTCGGGACAAAGAGACCAAGGAGGGTGAAAGGATATATAGTCAGCTTAAGGAAACACCAATGTCTCACATACACTGTTATATAGGGTGGGGCCTGGTATACATCTCCCTGTGTCCATCACGAATTACAATACAAGCCGAACCTCTCATTCCAAAATCATGGACATTTAATATGGAGTTGGTCCCCCTTTGTGGCTACGCCAGACTATAACAGCCTCTACTCTTCTGGGAAGGCTTTCCACTAGATGTTGGAACATTGCTGTGGGGACTTGCTTCCATTCAGCCACAAGCATTAGTGAGGTCGGGCACTGATGTTGGGCGATTAGGCCTGGCTCACAGTTGGCTTTCCAATTCATCCCAAAGGTGTTCGATGGGGTCAAGTTCTTCCACAGCAATCTCGAAAAAACATTTCTGTATGGACCTCGCTTTGTGCATGTGGGCATAGTCATGCTGAAACAGGAAAGGGCCTTCCCCCAAACTATTGCCACAAAGTTGGAAGCACAGAATCGTCTAGAATGTCATTGTATGCTGTAGCATTAAGATTTCCCTTCACTGGAACTAAGGGGCCTAGTCCGAACCATGAAAAACAGCCCCAGGCCATTATTCCTCCTCCACCAAACTTTACAGTTGACACTATGCATTGGGGGCAGGTAGCGTTCTCCTTGCATCCTCCAAACCCAGAGTCGTCCGTCGGACTGCCAGATGGTGAAGCATGATTCGTCACTCCAGAGAACGCGTTTCCACTGCTCCAGAGTCCAATGGCGGTGAGCTTTACACCACTCCAGCCACTCTACACCACTCTGAGTGTTGCAACCAAGGACAGATGATTTTTACGTGCTTCAGCACTTCTGTGAGCTTGTGTGGCCTACCACTTTGCGGCTGAGCCGTTGTTGCTCCTAGACGTTTCCACTTCACAATAACAGCACTTATAGTTGACTGGGACAGCTGGGCAGGGCAGAAATTTGACAACTGACTTGTTGGAAAGGTGGCATCCTATGACAGTGCCATGTTGAAAGTCACTGAACTCTTCAGTAAGGCCATTCTATGATGAGAGGACTCTATGTGTCGGACATGATGAGAGGACCCAGCTTTTCATAGTTGTGCATGTTCATATCAGTCTGAAATGTGGGGCTGAGTATTCTTGCTAGAACAAATTCTAAGGTTGTTGCGTTTGGGTGTGTGTGCGCAGGGTGGATACATGGCTGCCAAGGTGTCCAAGCTGGATGAGCAGTTTAAGCTGGACGCCCCGAGAGAGAAGCTGAAATATGGAGCCTGCTCCAGCATCTTCACTGGGGTGGCCATCTATGTCAAAGGGTACACAGGTGAGACAAATGGGCGTTAACCTATACCCCACCCGTACCCCACTGATCCTAGCGTGATCCCTCGTATAGCTACTTGACTACACTTTCTGTGCAATTTTACTTTAATGTGTGTGAGTGTGTTACTAGATAATAGACATGGTTCATGTGGGGTTCAGTTCTTTAATTTGTTGTATGTTTAACTGTCTGCCTCTTTATTCTGTTTTCCCACATGGCCTTCCTCCCCCTTTCCCCTCTCCTTCCCAGTGGTGTAAAGTGCTATAGTAAAAACACTTTAAAGTACTACTTAAGTCGTTTTGTGGGTTATCTGTACTTAACTATTTTATATTTTTGACTAATTTTACTTAACTACATTCCTAAAGAAAATAATGTACTTTTTCTCCATACATTTTCCCTGACACCCAAAAGTACTCTATTTTGAATGCTTAGCAGGACAGGAAAATGTGTTCTAATTCACATACTTAAGAGAACATCCCAAGTCGTCCCTACTGTCTTTGATCTGACGGACTCAAATACTTTGTTTGTACGTGATTTCTGAGTGTTGAAGTGTGCCCCTGGCTATCCATAAATAAATAAAAAACAAGAAAATGTGGCTGTCTGCTTTGCTTAATATAAGTCATTTGAAATTATTTTTTACTTTTGATACTTAAGTATATTTGAGAAAAAAGGAACCTGCATCTTCCGATGGCATTGAGGAGTACACCACATCAGTCACTGGCTTTATCAATAAGTGCATCGAGGACGTCGTCCCCACAGTGACTGTACGTACATACCCCAACCAGAAGCCATGGATTACAGGCAACATTCGCACTGACCTAAAGGGTAGAGCTGCCGCTTTCAAGGTGCGAGACTCTAACCCGGAAGCTTATAAGAAATCCTGCTATGCCCTCCGATGAACCATCAAACAGGCAAAGCGTCAATACAGGGCTAAGATTGAGTCGTACTACACCGGCTCCGACGCTCGTCTTATGTGGCAGGGCGTGCAAACTATTACAGACTACAAAGGGAAGCATGCCCGCAAGCTGCCCAGTGACACGAGCCTACCAGACGAGCTAAATCACTTCTATGCCTGCTTCGAGGCAAGCAACACTGAGGTATGCATGAAAGCATCAGCTGTTCCGGATGACTGTGTGATCACGCTGTCTGTAGCCGACGTAAGACCTTTAAACAGGTCAACACTCACAAGGCTGCGGGGCCAGACGGATTACCAGGACGTGTGCTCCGGACATGTGCTGACCAACTGGCAGGTGTCTTCACTGACATTTTCAATTGAGTCTGTAATACCAACATGTTTCAAGCAGACCACCATAGTCCCTGTGCCCAAGAACACGAAGGCAACCTGCCTAAATGACTACAGACCCGTAGCACCCATAGCCATGAAGTGCTTTGAAAGGTTGGTAATGGCTCACGTCATCACCATTATCCCAGAAACCCTAGACCTTCTCCAATTTGCATACCGCCCAGATCCACAGATGATGCAATCTCTATTAGAGGTCGGCCGATTAATTAGGGACGATTTCAAGTTTTCATAACAATCGGTACCAGCCTTTTTGGACGCTGATTACATTGCAATCCATGAGGACTCTGCGTGGCAGGCTGACCACCTGTCACGTGAGTGCAGCGTCAAAAGGACCTTGTGGCTGCAATGAGCCAAGGTAAGTTGCTAGCTAGCATTAAACTTATCTTATAAAAAAAACAATCAATCTTCACATAATCACTAGTTAACTACACATTGTTGATGATATTACTAGGTTAACTAGCTTGTCCTGCGTTGCATATAATCAATGGGGTGCCTGTTAATTTATCGTCGAATCACAGCCTAATTCAACTTTGCCAAAAGGGTGAAGACTTAACAAAAGCGCATTCGCGAAAAAAGAACATTCGTTGCACAAATGTACCTAACCATAAACGTCAATGCTTTTCTTAAAATCAATACACAGGAGTATATATTTTTTTACCTGCATATTTAGTTAAAATACCTCTTTGGGCTAGACGTGCCGCTAGCGACCCACCTCGACAAGATCCGGTGAAATTGCAGAGCGCGAAATTCAAAATAGAAAAATCGTAATATTAAACATTAATGAAAATACAAGTGTCATACATCATTTAAAAGCTTAACTTCTTGTTAATCCAGCCGCTTTGTCAGATTTCAAAAAGGCTTTACGGCGAAAGCATACCATGCGATTATCTGAGGACAGCACCCCGCGTACAAAAGCATTAAAAACATTTTCCAAAAGCATATAAAAACATTATAGTCAAAATGAGAGCCACTCAGTGGTCTAGGGCACTGCATCGCAGTGCTAGGTGCGCCACCAGAGACTCTGGGTTCGCGCCCAGGCTCTCTCGCAGCCGGCCGCGACCGGGAGGTCCGTGGGGCGACGCACAATTGGCCTAGCGTTGTCCGGGTTAGGGAGGGTTTGGCCGGTAGGGATATCCTTGTCTCATCGCGCACCAGCGACTCCTGTGGCGGGCCGGGCGCAGTGCGCGCTAACCAAGGGAGCCAGGTGCACGGTGTTTCCTCCGACACATTGGTGCGGCTGGCTTCCGGGTTGGAGGCGCGCTGTGTTAAGAAGCAGTGCGGCTTGGTTGGGTTGTGTTTCAGAGGACGCATGGCTTTCGACCTTCGTCTCTCCCGAGACGTAGCGATGAGACAAGATAGTAATTACTAACAATTGGATACCATGAAAATTGGGGAGAAAAGGGGATAAAAAAAAAAAAATGAGAGCCACCTGAAAAACTACAAATTCTAGCTCATTTTTCAAAAAACAAGCCTGAAACCCTTTCTAAAGACTGACATCTAGTGGAAGCAATAGGAACTGCAATCTGGGAGAATTTCCTTTGATTTTCCCATAGACAATGGGTGGTCACCTCAAAAAAAAAAAAAAAAAATTCTGGATGGATTCTCTTTGGGTTTTTGCCTGCCATGTCAGTTCTGTTATACTCAGACATCATTTTAACAGTTTTTGAAACTTCAGAGTGTTTTCTATCCAATACTACCAATTATATGCATATCCTAGCCTCTGGGCCTGAGTAACAGGCAGTTTACTTTGGGCATGTCAGTCATCCGAACATCCGAATACTGCCCCCTATCCCTAAGACGTTTAAAATAAATGCATGTTAACAGGCAATATTAACTAGGGAAATTGTGTCACTTCTCTTGCGTTCAGTGCAAGCAGAGTCGGGGTATATGCAACAGTTTGGGCCGCCTGGCTCGTTGCGAACTGTGTTTCTTCCTGACAAAGAATTTTACATCATTATGACAACATTGAAGATTGTGCAATGTAACAGCAATATTTAGACTTAGGGTTGCCACCCGTTTGACAAAATACGGAATGGTTCCGTAATTTACTGAAAGAATAAACGTTTTCAAAATGATAGTTTCCGGATTTGACCATATTAATGACCAAAGGCTCGTATTTCTTTGTTTATTATATTATAATTAAGTCTATGATTTGATATTTGACAGCGCTGTTTATGACTTCAAGCCTATCAACTCCCGAGATGAGGCTGGCAATACTAAAGTGCCTATAAGAACACCCAATAGTCAAAGGTATATGAAATACAAATGGTGTAGAGAGAAATAGTCGACGCGTCATAATTCCTATAATAACTACAACCTAAAACTTCTTAACTGGGAATATTGAAGAACTGGGAATATTGAACCACCAGCTTTCATATGTTCTCATATTCTGCGCAAGGAACTTAAACGTTAGCTTTTTTACATGGCACATATTGCACTTCTACTTTCTTCTCCAACACTGTTTTTGCATTATTTAAACCAAATTGAACATGTTTGTATTTATTTAGTCTCAAATAAATAATTAATCTATGTATTATATTAAGTTAAAATATATAGGGTTCATTCAGTATTGTTGTAAGTGTCATTATTACAAATATACACTGCTCAAAAAAATAAAGGGAACACTAAAATAACACATCCTAGATCTGAATGAATGAAATTTTCTTATTAAATACTTTTTTCTTTACATAGTTGAATGTGCTGACAACAAAATCACACAAAAATTATCAATGGAAATCAAATTTATCAACCCATGGAGGTCTGGATTTGGAGTCACACTCAAAATTAAAGTGGAAAACCACACTACAGGCTGATCCAACTTTGATGTAATGTCCTTAGAACAAGTCAAAATGAGGCTCAGTAGTGTGTGTGGCCTCCACATGCCTGTATGACCTCCCTACAAAGCCTGGGCATGCTCCTGATGAGGTGGCGGATGGTCTCCTGAGGGATCTCCTCCCAGACCTGGACTAAAGCATCCGCCAACTCCTGGACAGTCTGTGGTGCAACGTGGTGTTGGTGGATGGAGCGAGACATGATGTCCCAGATGTGCTCAATTGGATTCAGGTCTGGGGAACGGGCGGGCCAGTCCATAGCATCAATGCCTTCCTCTTGCAGGAACTGCTGACACACTCCAGCCACATGAGGTCTAGCACTGTCTTGCATTAGGAGGAACCCAGGGCCAACCGCACCAGCATATGGTCTCACAAAGGGTCTGAGGATCTCATTTCGGTACCTAATGGCAGTCAGGCTACCTCTGGCGAGCACATGGAGGGCTGTGCGGCCCCCCAAAGAAATGCCACCCCACACCATGACTGACCCACCGCCAAACCGGTCATGCTGGAGGATGTTGCAGGCAGCAGAACGTTCTCCACGGCGTCTCCAGACTCTGTCACGTCTGTCACATGTGCGTGTGAACCTGCTTTCATCTGTGAAGAGCACAGGGCGCCAGTGGCGAATTTGCCAATCTTGGTGTTCTCTGGCAAATGCCAAACGTCCTGCACGGTGTTGGGCTGTAAGCACAACACCCACCTGTGGACGTCGGGCCCTCATACCACCCTCATGGAGTCTGTTTCTGACCGTTTGAGCAGACACATGCACATTTGTGGCCTGCTGGAGGTCATTTTGCAGGGCTCTGGCAGTGCTCCTCCTTGCACAAAGGCGGAGGTAGCGGTCCTGCTGCTGGGTTGTTGCCCTCCTACGGCCTCCTCCACGTCTCCTGATGTACTGGCCTGTCTCCTGGTAGCGCCTCCATGCTCTGGACACTACGCTGACAGACACAGCAAACCTTCTTGCCACAGCTCGCATTGATGTGCCATCCTGGATGAGCTGCACTACCTGAGCCACTTGTGTGGGTTGTAGACTCCGTCTCATGCTACCACTAGAATGAAAGCACCGCCAGCATTCAAAAGTGACCAAAACATCAGCCAGGAAGCATTGGAACTGAGAAGTGGTCTGTGGTCACCACCTGCAGAACCACTCCTTTATTGGGGGTGTCTTGCTAATTGCCTATAATTTCCACCTTTTGTCTATTCCATTTGCACAACAGCATGTGAAATTTATTGTCAATCAGTGTTGCTTCCTAAGTGGACAGTTTGATTTCACAGAAGTGTGATTGACTTGGAGTTACATTGTGTTGTTTAAGTGTTCCCTTTATTTTTTTGAGCAGTGTATATAAAAATCGTCCGATTTTAATTGGTATCGGCTTTTTTTGGTCCTCCAATAATCGGTATCGGCTTTGAAAAATCATAATCGGTCGACCTCTAATCTTTATTGCACTCCACACTGCCCTTTCCCACCTGGACAAAAGGAACACCTACGTGAGAATGCTATTCATTGACTACAGCTCAGCGTTCAACAACATAGTGCCGCTAAAGATCCTGGGACTAAACACCTCCCTCTGCAACTGGATCCTGGACTTCCTGATGAGCCGCCCCCAGGTGGAGAGAGTAGGTAGCAACACATCCGCCATGCTGATCCTCAACACTGGAGCTCCTCAGGGGTGCGTGCTCAGTCCCCTCCTGTACTCCCTGTTCACCCAAGGCTGCATGGCCAGGCACGACTCCAACACCATCAAGTTTGCAGACGAAACAACAGTGGTAGGCCTGATCACCGACAATGAGACAGCCAATAGGGAGGAGGTCAGAGACCTGGCCGTGTGGTGCCAGAATAACAACCTATCCCTCAACGTAACCAAGACTAAAGAGATGATTGTGGGCTACAGGAAAAAGAGGACAGAGCACGTCCCCATTCTCATCGACAGGGCTGTAGTGGAGCAGATTGAGAGCTTCAAGTTCCTTGGTGTCCACATCAACAACAAACTATAATGGTCCAAACACACCAAGACAGTCGTGAAGAGGGCACGACACAGCCTATTCCCCCTCAGGAAATTGAAATGAATTGGCATGGGTCCTCAGATCCTCAAAAGGTTCTACAGCTGCAACATCGAGAGCATCCTGACTGGTTGCATCACTACCTGGTACGCCAACTGCTCGGCCTCTGACCTTAAGGTACTACAGAGGGTAGTGCGTATGGCACAGTACATCACTGGGGCTAAGCTGTCTGCCATCCAGGACCTCTACACCAGGTGGTGTCAGAGGAAGGCCCTAAAAATGGTCAAAGACCCCAGCCACCCCAGTCATAGACTGTTCTCTCTACTACCGCATGGCACATGGCAAGCGGTACCGGAGTGCCAAGTCTTGGACAAAAAGGCTTCTCAACAGTTTTTACCCCCAAGCCATAAGACTCCTGAACAGGTAATCAAATGGCTACCCAGACTATTTGCATTGTGTTCCCCCCCAAACCCTCTTTTACACTAGTGCTACTCTCTGTTTATCATATATGCATAGTCACTTTAACCATATCTACATGTACATACTACCTCAATCAGCCCGACTAACCGGTGCCTGTATATAGCCTCGCTACTGTTATAGCCTCGCTACTGTTATAGCCTCGCTACTGTATATAGCCTCACTACTGTTATAGCCTCGCTACTGTTATTTTTCACTGTCTTTTTACTGTTGTTTTTATTTATTTTCTTACCTATTGTTCACCTAATACCTTTTTTTTTATATATATATTTTTTGTTGTTGAAATTGCACTGTTGGTTAGAGCCTGTAAGTAAGCATTCCACTGTAAGGTCTAACCTGTTGTATTCGGCGCACATGACAAATAAACTTTGATTTGCACACTGCTCTTGATAGTATCACTGCTCTTTATCAGCCTCATGGCCTTCGTCGGAGCTTTTGTGAGTTTTTTTTAAATTAACACCCTTATGTAGACCTAGCCCCACCCACATCCGTTCAATGCATTGAATGGGGTTGGAGGCGAAGGAAAAGAAAAGTGCTACCAAATATAACAATATGCAGCCCTAGCTCACTATTTGAGAGACAGAGATACTAACGAATACCCACCAACAAACTTTATTCTAGAGCTGGCTGAATATGTTTTGACGTATAACTACAGTTGAAGTCGGAAGTTTACATACACTTAGGTTAGAGTCATTAAAACTAGTTTTTCAACCACTCCACAAATTTCTTGTTAACAAACTATAGTTTTGGGAAGTCGGTTAGGACTTCTACTTTGTGCATGACACAAGTAATTTTTCCAACAATTGTTTACAGACAGATTATTTCACTTATAATTCACTGTATCACAATTCCAGTGGGTCATAAGTTTACATACACTAAGTTGACTGTGCCTTTAAACAGCTTGGAGAATTCCAGAAAATTATGTCATGGCTTTAGAAGCTTCTGATAGACTAATTGACATGATTTGAGTCAATTGGAATTGTACCTGTTGATTTATTACAAGGCCTACCTTCAAACTCAGTGCCTCCTTTTCTTGATATCATGGGAAACTCAAAAGAAATCAGCCGAGACATCAGAAAAAAATTGTAGACCTCCACAAGTCTGGTTCATCCTCGGAAGCAATTTCTAAATGCCTGAAGGTACCACATTCATCTGTACAAACAATAATACGCAAGTATAAACACCATGGGACCACACAGCCATCATACCACTCAGGAAGGAGACGCGTTCTGTCTCCTAGAGATGAACATACTTTGGTGCGAAAAGTGCAAATCATTCCCAGGACAACAGCAAAGGACCTTGTGAAGATGCTGGAGGAAACAGGTTCAAAAGTATCTATATCCACAGTAAAACGAGTCCTATATCGACATAACCTGAAAGGCCACTCAGCAAGGAAGAAGCCACTGCTCCAAAACCGCCATAAAAAAGACAGACTACGGTTTGCAACTGCACATGGGGACAAAGATCGTACTTTTTGGAGAAATGTCCTCTGGTCTGATGAAACAAAAATAGAACTGTTTGCCCATAATGACCATTGTTATGTTTGGAGGAAAAAGAGGGAGGATTGCAAGCCGAAGAACACCATCACAACCGTGAAGCACGGGGGTGGCAGCATCATGTTGTAGGGGTGCTCTGCTGCAGGAGGGACTGGTGCACTTTACAAAATAGATGTCATCATGAGGCAGGAAAATTATGTGCATATATTGAAGCAACATCTCAAGACATCAGTCAGGAAGTTAAAGCTTGGTTGCAAATGGGTCTTCCAAATGAACAATGACCCAAAGCATACTTCCAAAGTTGTGGCAAAATGGCTTAAGGACAACAAAGTCAAGGTATTGGAGTGGCCATCACAAAGCCCTGACCTCAATCCCATAGACAATTTGTGAGCAGAACTGAAAAAGCGCGTGCGAGCAAGGAGGCCTACAAACCTGACTCAGTTACACCAGCTCTGTCAGGAGGAATGGGCCAAAATTCACCCAACTTACTGTGGGAAGTTTGTGGAAGGCTACCTGAAACGTTTGACCCAAGTTAAACAATTTAATGGCAATGCTACCAAATACTAATTGAATATACGTAAACATCTGACCCACTGGGAATGTGATGAAAGAAATAAAAGCTGAAATAAATCATTCTCTCTGCTATTATTCTGACACTTCACATTCTTAAAATAAAGTGGTGATCCTAACTGACCTAAGACAGGGTATTTTTACTAGGATTAATTGTCAGGAATTGTGAAAAACTGAATTTAAATTTATTTGGCTAAGGTGTTTGTAAACTTCCAACTTCAACTGTATTTCAGGTTTAATGATTAATTGTATCTCCAAACGAATGGAACATCGATGTGCTCCACATTCGCTCCGAGCTATGCTACTCGTTGTGGGTCTTTTTGAAGAACGTTTTGTTAATAATGAAAATGAAATACATTTTTGAATAAAGTCCTGAAGTGGTATCGATATGTTTAGGAAATTTTTTTGCATATGGAGAAGAGCTGTCAGACTTCATAGCCTTACTCAATGGCATTGACCCAAATCTCAAATTCACTATTGAATGTGACACTAAATGTGATCATTACCTCGATATGTGGATTGAGAAATCAAATGGAACCCTGTTTACAACTCTGTATAGAAAAGAAATGGACAGAAATACTCTATTACAGGGGGACAGCTTCCATCCTGAGCCATTAAAAAGAGGACTTCCAAGAAGCCAATTTTTCAGACTGAGTTGTATATGCCACTCCACAGAGGACTATCTAGAAAAAGCAGCGGAGATGCGCATTAGGTTTCTAAGAAGAGGCTGTTCTCCACAATGTGTGGATTAAGATCTTAATTTGGCATTAGGGAAAACATGAGATGAACTGCTACACAAAAGACCCGCTAGTGCTAAAGAACACTGTAATGTTCACAACTACATATAAACTCAGCAAAAAAAGAAACGTCCCTTTTTTAGGACCCTGTCTTTCAAAGTTAATTCGTAAAAATCCAAATAACTTCACAGATCTTCATTATAAAGGGTTTAAACACTGTTTCCCATGCTTGTTCAATGAACCACAAACAATTAATGAACATGCACCTGTGGAACGGTCGTTAAGACACTAACAGCTTACAGAGGGTAGGCAATTAAGGTCACAGTTATGAAAACTTCGGACACTAAAGATGCCTTTCTCCTGACTCTGGAAAAACACAAAGAAAGATGCCCAGGGTTCCTGCTCATCTGCGGGAACGTGCCTTAGGCATGCTGCAAGGAGGCATGAGGACTGCAGATGTTGGCAAGGCAATAAATTGCAATGTCCGTACTTTGAGACGCGTAAGACAGCGCTACAAGGAGACAGGGCGGACAGCTGATCGTCCTTGCACAGGATCGGAACGCACAATCCCTCCATCAGTGCTCAGACTGTCCACAATAAGCTGAGAGAGGCTGGACTGAGGGCTTGTAGGCCTGTTGTAAGGCGGGTCCTCACCAGACGTCACCGGCAACAACGTCGCCTATGGGCACAAACCCACCGTCGCTGGACCAGACAGGACTGGCAAAAAGTGCTCTTCACTGACGAGTCGCGGTTTTGTCTCACCAGGGATGATAGTCGGATTCACGTTTATCGTCGAAGGAATGAACGTTACACCGAGGCCTGTACTCTGGAGCCGGATCGATTTGGAGGTGGAGGGTCCGTCATGGTCTGTGGTGGTGTGTCACAGCATCATCGGACTGAGCTTGTTGTCATTGCAGGCAATCTCAACCCTGTGCGTTACAGGGAAGACATCCTCCTCCCTCATGTGGTACACTTCCTGCAGGCTCATCCTGACATGACCCTCCAGCATGACAATGCCACCAGCCATACTGCTCATTCTGTGTGTGATTTCCTGCAAGAAAGGAATGTCAGTGTTCTGCCATGGCCAGCAAAGAGCCCGGATCTCAATCCCATTGAGCACGTCTGGGACCTGTTGGCTCGGAGGGTGAGGGCTAGGGCCATTCCCCCCCAGAAATGTCCTGGAACTTGCAGGTGCCTTGGTGGAAGAGTGGGGTAACATCTGGATAATCTGGTGCAGTCAATGAGGAGGACATGCACTGCAGTACTTAATGCAGCTGGTGTTCACATCAGATACTGACTGTTACTTTTGATTTTTTTTTCTTACCTATTGTTCACCTAATACCTTTTTTTAATACCTCCCCGCCCCCTTTTTGAGGGTCACATTATTCAATTTCTGTTAGTCACATGTCTGTGGAACTTGTTCAGTTTGTCTCAGTTGTTGAGTTTTGTTATGTTCATACAAATATTTACACATGTTAAGTTTGCTGAAAATAAACACAGTTGACAGTGAGAGGACGTTTCTTTTTTTGCTGAATTTACTTTGAACTCGCGAAAAGTGGGAGATGCTGTCAAGAAACACTGGCATGTTTTATCATCAGACCCAGCTTTGCCTGCTGAATTTAAGAATCCACCACTCATTGTATATAGGAGAAGTCGCAATTTACGCAATAAATTGGTCCATGCCAACTGCCAGCCACAAAAGAAAATCACCCAGGCTCTTTTACGCCCTCTTCCAAATGGTAGCTATAAATGCAGAGGTTGCTGACAGTGCAACAATATGATGAAGTGTGAATGTTTTTGCCACCCACATACAGGAAAATGGTTCCAAATAAATTACGTCAGTACGTGGCCCACCACCCATGTTATCTACGTTATTAAATGTCCATGTGGGCTGTGCTATGTAGGTAAAACCTCTGGTTCTCTCAAACAGAGAATCAGTGAACGTAAAAGTTCAATTAGGAGAAACGACAGGGATTATCCAGTCACGGTACATTTTAATGACCTAAAACATGACATTTCTACCTTTTTAGATTTTGTGGCATAGAGAAAGTTAAGATATCAGACGGGGGAGGTGATATAAATAATACTCTGAGAAAAAGAGTGTTTTTGGATTTTCACCCTCCAGACATTATTTCCTAAAGTTCTTAATGATGAAATGCCTATGTATGTTATGTTGTAAATTTAACATGAATTATGCCCCTATTCCAGATTACTCTGACATTTTTCTTGCACTGTACCCAATTATTTATGAAAACTTGCTTGGTAGGTCGATGTCCTCATTGTGATTTTACAGACTGTGTTTAATACGTTTTATGTACACACTTAATTTGAATATTTATGAAATGCATATTGTTATATTTGTTAGCACTTATTTGTTTTTCCTTCGCCTCCAACCCCATTTGATGGTTGAACGGATGTGGGTGGGGCTAGGTCTACATAAGGGTGCTAATTACAAAAAATCTGACGAAGGCCATGAGGCCGATACGTAAGCTTATTAAAGAGCGGTGATACTATCAAGAGCAGTGTGCAGGTTCCTTATTTTTTATCCTCTTATTTAACTGTTTCCATTCACCTGCAAAAAAGATAGCATGGATGTGCGAGTGCCTTTAGAATTTTGAGATACTTACAGTAAGTATATTTAAAACCAAATACTTTTACTCAAGTAGTATTTTACTGGGTGACTTTTACTTGAGTCATTTTCTATAAAGGTATCTTTACTTTTACTCAAGTATGAGGTTTGGGTACCTTTTCCACCACTGCTCCCTCCTGCCTTCCTCCTCCTTTCTCCCTACTGCCTTCCTCCCTCTCTCCCTCCTGCCTTTCTCCCCTCTCCCTCCTGCCTTTCTCCCCTCTCCCTCCTGCCTTCCTCCCTCTCTCCCTCCTGCCTTTCTCCCCTCTCCCTCCTGCCTTTCTCCCCCTCTCCCTCCTCCTTTTGTCCCTCTCCCTCCTGCCTTCCTCATCCTTTCCCTTTTTTTTATCCCATTTCTTTCCTCATCTTCTGTCAAATCTCTCTTTGACCCACAGTAAATATACAGTGGGTATGTAAATGAACTTTAAAAATATCACAGGGAGTATTCTCTCTCTCTGTTGCGCGCGTTAGGCTTGGTTATATCACATTACTCCTTAATCTCTCATTGTCTCTTCTCCGTTGTGACCTCTGCTCTCAAAGAAGTACATCTGTAAAACCAATATGGATATACATCATGAATATAGGCCAGAAGACACGGCTGGACTCAATAATAATATGTCCAGACGTAGATATGTCTGTCCCTGTTCTTACTCTCGACCCTGCTTGTGTGTGTGCACAGAGCCACAGACCCATAGGATTACAATGAGTAGAATCCGCATTTCAGAGTTAGTTCTATTCATTCTAATTCTATGCCCAGAGCCCAGTGTGGACGAGCTGCGCAGGCTGATGATTCTGCATGGGGGTCAGTTCCACGTGTACTACTCCCAATCTAACACCACCCACATCATCGCTACCAACCTGCCCAACAGTAAGATACAGGAGCTGAGGGACCAGAAGGTGGTCCGGCCGGAGTGGATCACTGACAGGTGTGTGTGTGTGTGTGTGTGTGTGTGTGTGGTTAAGTGTAGTGTAATCTACATTATACTTAGTGTTTGAACATACATACACTTTCCCTCCAACAGTATCAAGGCTGGCCATCTCCTGTCCTACCTGCAGTACCAGCTCTATGCCAAGCAGAAAGGCCTGAGCTTCCCCAGTGTGTCTGTTCACCAGGGCCAAGAGCCTGCAGGACCCCTCCATGGGCACCTCCTACCCAGCCACAGCCTCCCTTTACCCAGCCTCAATAACCACAACCCAGCCCCTAGCCGTGGGCAGCCCCTATCCAGGCACCACACTCCTACATCCAGCCACAGTCATCTACACACAGACAATCTACACCCCCAACCCAACTACTATAACCCCCTAGCTAGCCACCGCAGCCCCCAGCCCAGTCACTCTCTCCCCAGCCACCTCGGCCCCCAGCCCAGTCACTCTCTCCCCAGCCACCTCGGGCCCCAGCCCAGCCACTCTCTCCCCAGCCACCTCGGCCCCCAGCCCAGCCACTCTCTCCCCAGCCACCTCTGCCCCCAGCCCAGCCACTCTCTCCCCAGCCACCTCTGCCCCCAGCCCAGCCACTCTCTCCCCAGCCACCTCAACCCCCAGCCCAGCCACTCTCTCCCCAGCCACCTCAACCCCCAGCCCAGTCACTCTCTCCCCAGCCACCTCGGCCCCCAGCCCAGTCACTCTCTCCCCAGCCACCTCGGCCCCCAGCCCAGCCACTCTCTCCCCAGCCACCTCGGCCCCCAGCCCAGCCACTCTCTCCCCAGCCACCTCGGCCCCCAGCCCAGCCACTCTCTCCCCAGCCACCTCGGCCCCCAGCCCAGCCACTCTCTCCCCAGCCACCTCGGTCCCCAGCCCAGCCACTCTCTCCCCAGCCACCTCGGCCCCCAGCCCAGCCACTCTCTCCCCAGCCACCGTAGGCCCCAGCCCAGCCACTCTCTCCCCAGCCACCTCGGCCCCCAGCCCAGCCACTCTCTCCCCAGCCACCTCGGTCCCCAGCCCAGCCACTCTCTCCCCAGCCACCTCGGCCCCCAGCCCAGCCACTCTCTCCCCAGCCACCGTAGGCCCCAGCCCAGCCACTCTCTCCCCAGCCACTGTGGCCCCCAACCCAGCCACTCTCTCCCCGGCCCCCAGCCCAGCCACTCTCTCCCCAGCCACCTCGGCCCCCAGCCCAGCCACTCTCTCCCCAGCCACCTCGGCCCCCAGCCCAGCCACTCTCTCCCCAGCCACCTCGGCCCCCAGCCCAGCCACTCTCTCCCCAGCCACCTCGGTCCCCAGCCCAGCCACTCTCTCCCCAGCCACCTCGGCCCCCAGCCCAGCCACTCTCTCCCCAGCCACCGTAGGCCCCAGCCCAGCCACTCTCTCCCCAGCCACCTCGGCCCCCAGCCCAGCCACTCTCTCCCCAGCCACCTCGGTCCCCAGCCCAGCCACTCTCTCCCCAGCCACCTCGGCCCCCAGCCCAGCCACTCTCTCCCCAGCCACCGTAGGCCCCAGCCCAGCCACTCTCTCCCCAGCCACTGTGGCCCCCAACCCAGCCACTCTCTCCCCGGCCCCCAGCCCAGCCACTCTCTCCCCAGCCACCTCGGCCCCCAGCCCAGCCACTCTCTCCCCAGCCACCTCAACCCCCAGCCCAGTCACTCTCTCCCCAGCCACCTCGGACCCCAGCCCAGCCACCTCGGACCCCAGCCCAGCCACCTCGGCCCCCAGCCCAGCCAACTCGAACCCCAGCCCAGCCAACTCGGCTCTCAGTCCAGGCACCTCACTCTAGGACCCAGCCTCCTCGAACCCTTTTCCTCCAACCACCTTTACTCTGACCCAGGGCACATCACCCACCACCCACCCAGCCACGGGCAACCCAAGTTAGACTGCATCCAGCCTCCTCCTTCAGCCTACACCCACCCACAGACCCCTGGTCCCGTCCCTGCAAACCCCAGCCATGAGCACTCTAAACCTGGACAGGCACAACCTCCTTCCGTCCTCTGCATCTCCAGTCACCTCCAGCACAGCTACCGGGAGCTGGACTTCAGACTGTGAGTGTGTTTTAGGTGTATTTTGATATTTGTACAATGCCCTCCACTAATATTGGCAACCTTGGTAAATATGAGCATAACGGGCTGTGAATTTTTTTTTATTTGCTGTTTATCTTCTTGGTCTTTAATTCAAAATATTCACAAAAATCGAACCTTTAATTGAAGTAAAATTAATGTGAAATAAATATTTTTCTACGAAACATGTGTGCCACAATTATTGGCACCCCTAGAAATTCTTATGAGTAAAATCTAACTGAATTCTATTCCCATTCATATTTTACGGTTTTAAGTTCACCTGAGTGATTAGGAACACTTAAGTGGTAAGCCATGACTTCCTGTTTCACTGGGGTATAAATATGAGGTGACACACAGGCCAAGTTCCCATAGTCATCCATCACTATGGGAAAGACCTTAGAATACAGTAATGATGTGCGACATCAGGTTATTGAGCTGCACAAATCAGGAAATGGCTATAAGAAAATGGCTTAATGGTTGAAAATGCCCATTTCCACTATCAAGGCAATAACTAAGAAGTTTAAAGCAACTGGAGATGTTAACAATAAGCCTGGAAGAGGACGTGTGTCTATATTGACCCCAGTGAGGAAGATGGTTTGAGTGGCCCAAAAAATCTCCAAGGATCACAGCTGGAGAATTGCAGATGTTAGTTGGGTCTTGGGGTCAGAAAGTCTCAAACTACAATCAGACGCCACAAGTTGTTTGGGAGGGTTGCCATAAAAAAGCATTTGCTGTCATCAAACAGCAAACTCAAGCGCCTACAGTTTGCCAAACGTTACTGGAACTTTCAATGGGACCGGTTTCTATGGTCAAATGAGACCAAAATAGAGCTTTTTGGAAACAAACACCAGAGGTGGGTTTGGTGTAGACAGAAAGATAGCCGTGCAGAAAAGTACCTCATCCCCACTGTGAAGTATGGTGGTGGATCAATCAATCAAGGAAATGTATTTATAAAGCCCTTTTTACATCAGCCGATGTCACAAAGCGCTATACAGAAACTCAGCCTAAAACCCCAAACAGCAAGCAATGCAGATGTAGAAGCACGGTGGCTAAGAAAAACTCCCTAGAAAGGCTGGAACCTAAGAAGAAACCTAGAGAGGAACCAGGCTCTGAGGGGTGGCCAGTCCTCTTCTGGCTGTGCCGGGTGGAGATTATAACAGAACATGGCCAAGATGTTCATAGATGACCAACAGGGTCAAATAATAATCAGTGGTTATAGAGGGTGCAAAAGGTCAGCACCTCAGGAGTAAATGTCAGTTGGCTTTTCATAGCCGATCATTCAGAGTTAGAGAAATAGAGAGAGCATACTTAAATTCACACTGGACACTGGATAAGACAGGAGAAATACTCCAGATATAACAGACTGACCCTAGCCCTCCGACACAAACTATTGCAGCATAAATACTGGAAGCTGAGACAGGAGGGGTCGGGAGAAACTGTGCCCCTGTCTGACGATACCCCTGGACAGGGCCAACCAGGCAGGATATAACCCCACCCACTTTGCCAAAGCACAGCCCCCACACCACTAGAGGGATATCTTCAAACCACCAACTTACCACCCTGATACAAGGCTGAGTATAGCCCACGAAGATCTCCCCCACGGCACGAACCCGTGGATCTTTTATGTTGTGGGGCTGTTTTTCTTCCAAAGGCCCTGGACAACTTGTTAGGATACGTGGTATCATGAACTCTATCAAGTATCAACAGATATTAAATCTAAACCTGACTGCCTCTGCTGGGAAGATTAAACTGGGCTGTGGTTGGAGCTTCCAGCAGGACAATAATCCAAAGCACACCTCAAAATGAAAACAAAAATGGTTCACTGACCACAGAATCAAGGTTTTGCCATGGCCACCCCAGTCCCCTGACCTAAACCCCATAGAAAACCAGCTGTGTGATGAGCTGAAGAGGAGAGCCCACAAGCGTGGACCTTGGAATCTGAACGATCTGAAGATGTGTTCTACAACCTCATTATGCGTTATAGGAGAAGACTGTTATCTTGGCAAAGGGAGGTTGCACAACGTATGGAATGAATATTAAGTGGGGGGGCACTGTATATTTGTGCATGTTTGTGTATTGTCCTGGCATAATAACATACAGAAAGAACATTGGTTCCATGTTGTGATTCTTAATTCTCACTTCTCTCTCTGTCCGATAGGAATGGATCATTACTGACCTCTTATGAAAAGACTCGGAGCGTCAAAATGAACAGGGTCCAAGAGTTGGGTGGTGAAGACCCCTGTCCTGTCAGAACTCCCAGAGGGGTGAAGGACCCCTTTCCTGTCAGAACTCCCAGAGGGGTGAATGACCCCACTCTGACCAACGGTCACGCCCATCCTGTGAATGGTGCCATAAAGTCTCTGGACCTCTCCCCAAACCCCACACGACCCACACCCACTCCAGACAGGGGGTTACCCCATACTCTCCAATCCATACCCCCACAGCCTGACAGCCCCTTATCCAAACCCCCTATCCAACATGACACCCCCAGACCTCCCCCTGTTTCTCACCACAAACACCACGCACAACCGGCCAATGAACAGAGACCCAAGGCCCCTCCGCCCACCTATCAGGAGGCGATGGCTGTCTCGGCATCTCGCCCTCTGGATCTCCCTCCTCAATCAGATTTCCCTCCTAAGAAACAACTCCCCCCTGCTAACCCAAACCCCTCCCCTTCCCATGTCTGTCTGAATGGCAGCCATCACAATGTTTTTCCTTCTAACCCCACCCCCCTGGAAACCAACAGCCTATCAGCCAACACCTTTCCTTCTAACCCCACCCCCCTGGAAACCAACAGCCTATCAGCCAACACCTTTCCTTCTAACCCCACCCCCCTGGAAACCAACAGCCTATCAGCCAACACCTTTCCTTCTAACCCCACCCCCCTGGAAACCAACAGCCTATCAGCCAACACCTTTCCTTCTAACCCCACCCCCCTGGAAACTAACAACCTATCAGCCAACACCTTTCCTTCTAACCCCACCCCCCTGGAAACCAACAGCCTATCCGCCAACACCTTTCCTTCTAACCCCACCCCCCTGGAAACCAACAGCCTATCAGCCAACACCTTTCCTTCTAACCCCACCCCCCTGGAAACCAACAGTCTATCAGCCAACCCCATTCCCTCAAACTACGCTCCTCCGCACCACGACCAACAATCAGCAAAGGTGAAGACCGGGGGGATCATCGCAGAGTTTTACTGCCACTCTCGTCTACACCACATCTCCACGTGGAGGAGTGAGTTCTCTGAGTATGTCAACACGCTGCAGAGCAGGAGGAGGGCCACAGGGGGCGCCACCTTCCCCGGGAGAGACCGGCTCAGACGCCAGAGGAGAGAGGGTAAGGAGCTGTAGTGTGGGTGTTTGGAAGGGATGGATTGGATGGTCTCTGTCTGATGGTATGTGAATTCTGATAACTCAGTCCAGTCATGTCCGTCTGTCTGTCTGTTTCTCTCTCGATCACACACTCCTCTCTTATCTCACTCACTCACTCTCTCACTCACACACACACACACACACACACACACACACACACACACACACACACACACACACACACACACACACACACACACACACACTCCTCTCGCTCTCCTCTCTTAAATGTCATAGGGACAATTCTGCATGTGGTTAATGTCATCAGGGTTTGTTTGAGTGGGGCGCATTTTGCGGACCATGAATAGCTGTGTACAGGGCCTTCAGAAAGTATTCATACCCCTTGACTTATTCCAGATTCTGTTGTTACAGCCTGAATTCAAAATGGATGAAATACAATAAAATTCTCACAGACGATACCCCATAATGACAGTGAAAACATGTTTTTAGAACATTTTGCAAATGTATTGAAAATGAAATACTGAAATATCAAATGTACATACGTATTCACACCCCTGAGTCAATACTTTGTACAAGCACCTTTGGCAGCGATTACAGCTTTGAGTCATCTTGGGTATGTCTGTATCAGCTTTGAGTCATCTTGGGTATGTCTGTATCAGCTTTGAGTCATCTTGGGTATGTCTGTATCAGCTTTGAGTCATCTTGGGTATGTCTGTATCAGCTTTGAGTCATCTTGGGTATGTCTGTATCAGCTTTGAGTCATCTTGGGTATGTCTGTATCAGCTTTGAGTCATCTTGGGTATGTCTGTATCAGCTTTGAGTCATCTTGGGTATGTCTATCAGCTTTGAGGCATCTTGGGTATGTTAGTATCAGCTTTGCACATCTTGATTTGGGGATTTTCTCCCATTCTTCCTTGCATATTTTCTTAAGCTGTTAAATTGCAGTAGATGGGTAGCTGGTGAACAGCAATCTTCAAGTCTTCACACAAATATTCAATGGAATTCAAGTCTGGGCTTTGGCTGGGCCATTCAAGGACTTTCACATTCTTTTTCTGAAACCATTCCACTGTTGCTTTGTCTCTATGCTTGGGGTCATTGTACCTTTGGAACGTAAATCTTCGCCCCATTCTAAGGTCGTTTGCACTCTGAAGCAGGTTCTCATTAAGGATTTGCCTGTATTTGGCTCCATTCGTTGTTCCCTCTGTCCTTGCCAGCCTCCCAGTCCCTGCTGCTGAAAATAATTCCACCAGACAGATGAGCTGTGCCTGATGTTTTCCAGACATAGCGCTTTGCATTCAGCCAAAGGGTTACATTTGTGTCTCATCAGACCACAGAATCTTTTGCATTATGATCTCAGAGTCTTTCATGTGCCTTTTGGCAAACTCCAGGCGTGCTGTCGTGTGCCTTTTGGCAAACTCCAGGCGTGCTGTCGTGTGCCTTTTGGCAAACTCCAGGCGTGCTGTCGTGTGCCTTTTGGCAAACTCCAGGCGTGCTGTCGTGTGCCTTTTGGCAAACTCCAGGCGTGCTGTCGTGTGCCTTTTGGCAAACTCCAGGCGTGCTGTCGTGTGCCTTTTGGCAAACTCCAGGCGTGCTGTCGTGTGCCTTTTGGCAAACTCCAGGCGTGCTGTCGTGTGTCTTTTGGCAAACTCCAGGCGTGCTGTCGTGTGCCTTTTGGCAAACTCCAGGCGTGCTGTCGTGTGCCTTTTGGCAAACTCCAGGCGTGCTGTCGTGTGCCTTTTGGCAAACTCCAGGCGTGCTGTCGTGTGCCTTTTGGCAAACTCCAGGCGTGCTGTCGTGTGCCTTTTGGCAAACTCCAGGCGTGCTGTCGTGTGTCTTTTGGCAAACTCCAGGCGTGCTGTCGTGTGTCTTTTGGCAAACTCCAGGCGTGCTGTCGTGTGCCTTTTGGCAAACTCCAGGCGTGCTGTCGTGTGTCTTTTGGCACACTCCAGGCGTGCTGTCGTGTGCCTTTTGGCACACTCCAGGCGTGCTGTCGTGTGCCTTTTGGCACACTCCAGGCGTGCTGTCGTGTGCCTTTTGGCAAACTCCAGGCGTGCTGTCGTGTGCCTTTTGGCAAACTCCAGGCGTGCTGTCGTGTGCCTTTTGGCAAACTCCAGGCGTGCTGTCGTGTGTCTTTTGGCAAACTCCAGGCGTGCTGTCGTGTGCCTTTTGGCAAACTCCAGGCGTGCTGTCGTGTGCCTTTTGGCAAACTCCAGGCGTGCTGTCGTGTGCCTTTTGGCAAACTCCAGGCGTGCTGTCGTGTGCCTTTTGGCAAACTCCAGGCGTGCTGTCGTGTGCCTTTTGGCACACTCCAGGCGTGCTGTCATAAAGCCCAGATTGATGAGGTGCTGTAGATACTCTTGTCCTTCTGGCAGGTTCTCCCATCTCAGCCAAGTTCTGTCAGAGTGATCATTGGGTTTTTGGTCACCTCTCTGACCAAGGTACTTCTTGCCCGGTTACTCAGTTTTGGTCGAACGACCAGCTCTAGGGAGAGTCTGGGTAGTTCAATATTTTTTCAATTTCCCAATGATTGAGACCACTGTGCTCTTGGAAACTTTCAACACTCTAGAAGTTGTTTTAAACCTTTTCCCAGATATATGACTCATCACAATTCTATCTCGGAGATCTACAGACACTTCCTTGGACTTCATGGTATAGTTTCTGCTCTGACATGTACTGTCAACTGTGGGACCTTATATAGACAGGTGTTTCTAAATCATGTCCAATCAAGTTATAGTGACATCTCAAGGATGATCAAAGGAAATTGGATGCACCTGAGCTCAATTTCGAGTGTCATAGCAAAGGGATGTGAATACTTAAGTAAATTAGATATTTCTCTATTTCATTTTCAAAAAATGTTAAAAACATGTTTTCACTTGGTCATGGGTTATTTTGTGTAGAGTGAGGGGGAAAAAAACAATTTCATCAATTTTGAATTCAAGCTGTAACACAACAAAATGTGGAGTAAGTCAAGGGGTATTAACACTTTCTGTCTCCTGCTCTGTCTGTCTGTCTCCTGGTCTGTCTGTCTGTCTCCTGGTCTGTCTATCTGTCTCCTGGTCTGTCTGTCTGTCTCCTGGTCTGTCGGTCTGTCTCCTGGTCTGTCTCCTGGTCTGTCGGTCTGTCTCCTTGTCTGTCTCCTGGTCTGTCTGTCTCCTGGTCTGTCTGTCTGTTGACCAGGTTTGTCAGCTGCTCCTGGACCTCAGTCCTGTATCCTGCATGTGGACATGGACTGTTTCTTTGTCTCCGTGGGGATCAGACACAGACCAGACCTCAAAGGTATACACGCACACACTCAAGTATCTCTATCATATTTTCTATTCTCGTCCCAAGTGCCCACTAACCGCACCCCCTCCTCTCCTCCCCCAGGGAAGTCTGTAGCGGTGACCAGTAACCGTGGTCCAGGCAGAGTGGCCCAGAGGCCTGGTGTTGACCACCAGCTGGAGCTGCAGTACTACCAGAAAAAATACTCCTATCCAGCTGTGTCAGAGAGGAAGGATGGGGACCTGGAGGAAATGACATCATCAGAGACGGAGAGTCACATCTCCCATGGCAACAGTGTTGACCAGGATACTGCTGCCCTCTCTATGGCTGAGATCGCCTCCTGTAGCTATGAGGCCAGGTACAACACATATACGTACACACACACACACACGTACACTCTACCCTATAGTAATATGTGGTCTCTCTTTCTGTCTGTCAGGCTGGCGGGGGTGAGGAACGGTATGTTTTTTGGCCAGGCCAAACAACTGTGTCCCTCCCTGCAGTCTGTCCCTTATGACTTCGCGGCCTACAAGAAGGTAGCCCTGGCCATGTACGAGACCCTCGCCAGGTACGGATGGAGGGATGGATGAACAGATACTCACACTCTCTCTCTATATACCTGTCACAATCTCATCTATTAGAGAACAAATTGATTTAACTTTTCTCTTTTTTCTCTCTTTCTCTCCCTCTTCTCTCTCTCTCTCTCTCTAGTTATTCTCACGACATCGAGGCCCTGAGCTGTGACGAGGCATTGGTGGATAGCTCTGCCCTGCTGGCTGAGTTGAGTGTTACACCAGATGAACTTGCCAGTGCCATCCGGGCAGACGTCAGGGAGAGGACTGGGTGCTCCGCCTCAGTGGGCATGGGTGAGTAGTGCCTTCCTCTGCCACCCGAGTCACATTGTGTACGCTGGCGTACTGGACACCCCTGTAGACCCCTGCAATGCTTTGGGGGCCCATATACCTGTCATCAATGTCTATTTTTATTTATTTAATAAATCATTTTGGCAGTAACCCTACAAAAAGTTATTAATGAACCTTTTTAATTTTTGTGTTTGTTTGTTTCTTGGTCTTCAGGAATGTGACTGAAATGTGCCTCAGGCCTTGAAAAAGAAAAGGTTTCACTGATTGAAAATATAAAGAGATATGGGTGAATAAATTCCGTGGTGAAGGCAGCGACAGTGGAGCTGACTTGGCTGTTCAAAAGTGCATCAGACCGAGAGCCTAATGCTTCTTTAGTTAGTTAGGATTTTTTTGTTTAGAAAATCATTTCTCCTCAGAAGCGACAGTTTCAGGGATGGTAAAAACAGCTTGATTGCCATAGCCGTATCAGGGAAACTGGACAGGAGGGAGTGGTGCTTCAAAATGTAGCAGTTCTGTAACATCTTTAATTGAGCCTCTCATTCTCCTTAATTGCCGGGCCTCAACACGTTACGGAAAGAGGTTAACTGTATTGGAATCTGGGGACAGGTCGTCTGGATACTGGACAACCAATAAATTGGCAAATGCAAACATCTTTAGCGGACAACAGTTCTTCAGGGCTTGAACAAAAAAAGCGGTTTGCGATTTTGTTCAAACTGGTGAACCGGCGTTTGAGTTGTGTGGTTGCAATATCAACAGTCCCTTATCTCTGCTTTATCTTGGCATGCATCATTCAAGACTACGTTTAACTTGTGCGCAGCGAAATGGACATGTAACGCACAATATCTCAGGAAAGACTGTCTGGGTTGACTCCATATAGGAAACCAAAGAAAGATAAAGTGCATTATGCCAGTGATTCTGTTGGCACAACAAGGGAGGAAGCATTTGGAAACGGAGGGGCATCATAGTTTCCCTCCCACTGTATTACACCCTGTCTAACCTCTGTGACCTCTGACCTGTCCAGGGTCCAACATCCTGTTGGCGAGAATGGCTACCCGGAAGGCTAAGCCGAACGGACAGTACCTCCTGAGGTCAGAGGAAGTGGATGACTTCATCAGGGACCAGACGGTGACCAGCCTACCAGGTGAGGCACTACAGCACCACCTGCTGGCCACACACACACACACCACACATACACCACACACACAGTTACTCTGCAACTGATGATCATCTTTCTTGTGCATCTCCAAAATATAAACTGTCCTTCTCTACACCCTCCATCTCTCCTTCTCCACCCATCCCTCTATTTCTCTCCCCTCTTCTCCCTCAGGTGTGGGCCGTTCTATGGGTGGTAAACTAGCATCTCTGGGTGTGAGGTCATGCGGGGACCTGCAGCAGGTGTCTCTGCAGCGGCTGCAGAAGGAGTTTGGCCCTCGCACTGGTCAGACCCTCTTCAGGTTCTGCCGAGGTCTGGACGACCGGCCCGTCCGTAGTGAGAAAGAGAGGAAGTCTGTCTCGGCTGAGATGAACTACAACATCCGCTTCACACAGGTACTGTTTAATCCGGTTTACACTGGTACTGTTTAATCCGGTTTACACTGGTACTGTTTAATCCGCTTCACACAGGTACTGTTTAATCCGGTTTACACTGGTACTGTTTAATCCGGTTTACACTGGTACTGTTTAATCCGGTTTACACTGGTACTGTTTAATCCGGTTTACACTGGTACTGTTTAATCCGGTTTACACTGGTACTGTTTAATCCGGTTTACACTGGTACTGTTTAATCCGGTTTACACTGGTAAGAGCTTGTTTGATCTGGTCCACGCAGGTTATAACTGGTTTATACTGATCAGGACTGGGGCTTATTCAAGGAGGCAGAATATTCAGATTGTTCAGAATGGGATATTTGCTGAAGAACAGACATTCTTCTTTGCCTGTTCAAAGTGACAGGCTTTTCTATCACTTTCTCCATTCTCTCTTTCTCTAAATTCTCTCTATCTCACCAGGTGGACGAGGCGGAGTCGTTCCTGACCCACCTGTCCATTGAGGTGCAGAAGCGTCTACAGGGGGCAGGGCTTAGGGGTCGCAGGCTGACCCTAAAGGTCATGGTCTGTAAGGCAGGGGCCCCGGTGGAGCCATCCAACTACAGTGGTCATGGCACCTGTGACAATTTGGCTAGGTGAGCGAGACAAATGGACACGATGGCCATGTCTGAATACCCATAAATAGTAGGCTCTTTGGGAATGCGAAAATATAACATTTTATAGTATGTAAAATGAAGTATGCTTTAAATGCCAGGATGTCATACTCATTTCAGCTCTTCATCTAGAAGAAGCTGCACACTGTTGAGGAAGAGCATCGTCTTTTCACCCTCGCGTGTGTTTGACAACAGCTGATAATCAGAATAAATAAATAAACGCATAAATAAATAAATAAACGAATGGCGTTAAATCAACGCAGTTGAACATTACGAGGCATTCTCAGTATGGATCAGCCTAGGATGTTATTTGTTGCACATTCTCAGTATGGATCAGCCTAGGATGTTATTTGTTGCTCATTCTCAGTATGGATCAGCCTAGGATGTTATTTGTTGCACATTCTCAGTATGGATCAGCCTAGGATGTTATTTGTTGCTCATTCTCAGTATGGATCAGCCTAGGATGTTATTTGTTGCTCATTCTCAGTATGGATCAGCCTAGGATGTTATTTGTTGCTCATTCTCAGTATGGATCAGCCTAGGATGTTATTTGTTGCTCATTCTCAGTATGGATCAGCCTAGGATGTTATTTGTTGCTCATTCTCAGTATGGATCAGCCTAGGATGTTATTTGTTGCTCATTCTCAGTATGGATCAGCCTAGGATGTTATTTGTTGCTCATTCTCAGTATGGATCAGCCTAGGATGTTATTTGTTGCTCATTCTCAGTATGGATCAGCCTAGGATGTTATTTGTTGCTCATTCTCAGTATGGATCAGCCTAGGATGATATTTGTTGCTCATTCTCAGTATGGATCAGCCTAGGATGTTATTTGTTGCTCATTTTCAGTATGGATCAGCCTAGGATGTTATTTGTTGCTCATTCTCAGTATGGATCAGCCTAGGATGATATTTGTTGCTCATTCTCAGTATGGATCAGCCTAGGATGTTATTTGTTGCTCATTCTCAGTATGGATCAGCCTAGGATGATATTTGTTGCTCATTCTCAGTATGGATCAGCCTAGGATGTTATTTGTTGCTCATTCTCAGTATGGATCAGCCTAGGATGTTATTTGTTGCTCATTCTCAGTATGGATCAGCCTAGGATGTTATTTGTTGCTCATTCTCAGTATGGATCAGCCTAGGATGTTATTTGTTGCTCATTCTCAGTATGGATCAGCCTAGGATGTTATTTGTTGCTCATTCTCAGTATGGATCAGCCTAGGATGTTATTTGTTGCACATTCTCAGTATGGATCAGCCTAGGATGTTATTTGTTGCTCATTCTCAGTATGGGTCAGCCTAGGATGTTATTTGTTGCACATTCTCAGTATGGGTCAGCCTAGGATGTTATTTGTTTCTCATTCTCAGTATGGATCAGCCTAGGATGTTATTTGTTGCACATTCTCAGTATGGATCAGCCTAGGATGTTATTTGTTGCTCATTCTCAGTATGGATCAGCCTAGGATGTTATTTGTTGCTCATTCTCAGTATGGATCAGCCTAGGATGTTATTTGTTGCTCATTCTCAGTATGGATCAGCCTAGGATGTTATTTGTTGCTCATTCTCAGTATGGATCAGCCTAGGATGTTATTTGTTGCTCATTCTCAGTATGGATCAGCCTAGGATGTTATTTGTTGCACATTCTCAGTATGGATCAGCCTAGGATGTTATTTGTTGCACATTCTCAGTATGGATCAGCCTAGGATGTTATTTGTTGCTCATTCTCAGTATGGATCAGCCAAGGATGTTATTTGTTGCTCACTGCGTTTGTTTGTTTTTTAAATAAAATTAGTATGTTCTAAATAGTTTGTAGTAAAATCAGTACACAGTATGTAGTTTTAGTAAATAGCAGGCAAGACAGATTTCAGACACTTCCTGGAACACACTGAGGGGACATAATTGAGTGTGTCTTCCTCTTCTCTCTCCTCTTTTCGCTTCTCCTCTCTCCTCTCTCAGGTCAGTGACCCTGGCCCAGCTTACAGACTGTGGTCATTTGATAGCCAGTGAGGTCATCAAGCTGTTCCACACAATGAGGCTGAAGGTGCAGGACCTGAGGGGGGTGGGCCTCCAGGTGCAGCTCCTCGAGGGGGTCCACTCCGTCCCCAAGGACCCCTCGGGCCCTAAAACATGCTCCATCAGAGACAAGCTGCTGGCCCAGCGCCACCCTGCCCAACATAACCATACAGGTAGGTGTGTGTGTGAGCTCTTGTTAGTGGTTACCTCAAGGAGCCAGTCATCGAGCCATAGAACGACCTCTGCTGTCTCTCTCCCTTCAGATTCGCTACCTAATACCGCCATTACTGACACATGCACCAGTCAGGAAAATAGTTCCTCTGCCAGAGTCCTGTCCCCCTTCTCCAGTCCCCGCCCTACATCGCCTGCTGAGCCAATCCCAGGGAAAAGTAAAGGAGAGCCGCCACCCTCTACACACACACCTAACCATGTTGGTACACGCCTTAACCTCAGCATGGAGGTCTCCCCTCCCTCACAGGTACTTCACCCCTAGTTCAACAGTGCATTGCTCTCATTGAAAAAACATTCGGTTGGCTATGTTTTTGAAGCATCATTTCAAGTCCAATCACATTTTATTTGTCACATCCCAGGGGGGGGGGGGTCGGTCAATGTAAATAGTCCAGGTGGCCATTTGATGAATAGTTCAGCAGTCTTATGGCTTGGAGGTAGAAGCTGGAAAGGAGACTTTTGGGCTGTAAAATCACCCTCACACACAGGTTTCCCAGGAAACATGTATGTGTGTCTGTGTCCATGTCAGGTGGACCGGTCGGTGTTGGAGGCCTTGCCTGCAGAGTTGAGAGAACAGGTGGAGCACTCCTGGACCCACAGAGACACAGAGAGAACCCACAACGGGTCACACCAACGCCCCCTTCACCATGGCCCCTCTTCTCCTCTCTCTTCCTGTTCATCTTCCCCTCTACCCTCCTCTCCTCCTCCCCCCGCTGCCCCTCCTGTAGGAGCACTGGTGCTTCAGATCCCCAACCAGTCTGGACAGACCGGCTCCACAGGCATCATACTGGAACTGCCTGACTTCTCCCAGGTACACACACACACCCACAAACATTCTCATTAACTCAAACACCCCCTATAAACACGCACATATTGTGTCTCTCTGTGTGTGTCTGTGTGTGTGTGTCTGTGTGTGTCGTGTGTGTGTGTGTGTAGGTTGACCCGGAGGTGTTTGCAGCACTCCCCAGAGAACTCCAGGAGGAGCTGCGTTCAGCGTACGGCCGCAGAGAGAACGCCCAGGCCAAGAGGATCATGGGTAAGACTGCAGACCAAAGTAGTGCAGAATACAGTATATCTATCCAATAATATACACTGAGTTTACCAAACATTAAGAACACCTTCCTAATAAGAATGGTCCCCTCAGTTCGTCGGGGCATGAACTCTACAAGGTGTCCAAAGCGTTCCACAGGGATGCTGGCCAATGTTGACTCCAATGCTTCCCACAGTTGTGTCAAGTTGGCTGGATGTCCTTTGGTCCACCACCCATTCTTGATACACACAGGAAACTGTTGATGGTGAAAAACTGTTACGAGAATTATGTTCTCAATGTTCATAAACCCAATTCAATTAACTATTCAGCCTGAAACCCAGAATTTGTAGGAAACTGGTTGAAATGAATCAGACTGAGGCCCAGCTACAATAGTCAGAAAGTTTATTTACGAGAGCGCTGGTTAGTTGTACAAAACCATTCATTTTATACTAGCTCCTTACACACATACTCTTGCACACAAACATAATTCATACGCACATACATTTGCATACAAACATTAGGTATCCTAAGCACACACTGTCCTGCTACCCAGCCGACAAAGATTAGGGGAGTCCGTGAGAATCACTCCCCGTCCTCCCTCAAAATAGGGAGACCCTGGGAAGTACTCTCAGTGGCCCCCCGCCAAAGTCGGCACCGAATCTTGCTCAGACAGTCTGTTTTTAAGATACTATAATAGTCATATTGTACAGATATATTGTTATACCCTAATTCTGATTAAAAACTATACTCACAGATATATAATTCTACTGACTAAAACCACACCCATCATTAATTAATTATGATTCTAATCAATTTCATACAATTATATGGTTTCAGGGTGGAGTATTCTAATCATTCATTTAAACCTATAAATTCCATCAACAAAAACCCAGCAGCATTGCAGTTCGTGACTCAAACCGGTGCGCCTGGCACCTAATACCATACCCCATTCAAAGACACTTAAATCTTCTGTCTTGCCCATTCACCCTCTGAATGGTACACATACACAATCCATGTCTCAATTGTATCAAGGCTTAAAAATCCTTCTTTAACCTGTCTTTTTCCCTTCACCTATACTGATTGAGGTGACATCAATGAGGGATCATAGCGTTCACCTGGATTCACCTGGATTCCCCAGTCAGTCTGACATGTAAAGAGCAGGTGTTCTTAATGTTTTGTACACTCAGTGTATACTAATAATATAATATAGAATATATATGCCATTTAGCAATACACTGGAAAGAACCATAGAACCGACTAATGATCAAATTAAACTTCCATTGCGTTGCCCCCTTACCTCTCTCTTTCCTTCTCTACCTTTCACTCCACCCCTCCCCTCTCTCTTTCTCTGTAGCAGACCAGAGGAAGCCCCTGTTGCATCTGAAGCATGTGGGGGTGGGTCGGATGAAGCACTGCTACAAGAAGAGTGCCAACAGCCCTGCCAAGAAAGGCCCCTCCCCTCTAAAGAGGCCCCGCCCACCAGGAAACACCCCGGCCAAAGACCTACCACACGTGCTCAGACCCAGGGACCTACCCAATGGCCTCAAGGTGAGCCCCTAAGCACTTATCCAAGGTAAGTTTTCTGTTTTATTAATGATGCATAGTGATTAAACTGGCCTGAACTGACCCCCATCCAGCTGGAGAATGGACCTTCCACCTCCCCCCTACAGCAGGACGACCCAGAGACTCTGTCCAAGTTCACCCCTCGCCCTGAACCCACCCTGGCTGGAGCTTGTGATTTCATGGACATCCGAACACTACTCAGAGAATGGGTCACTACCATCTCAGGTACAGAATGGGGAGTGGGTCGTTTACTACCATCTATGGAAAAAGGGGGACATTTGCTGCCATAGTACAGTCGTGGCCAAAAGGTTTGAGAATGACACAAATATTAATTTTCACAAAGTCTGCTGCCTCAGTTTGTATGATGGCAATTTGCATATACTCCAGAATGTTATGAAGAGTGATCAGATGAATTGCAATTAATTGCAAAGTCCCTCTTTGCCATGCAAATGAACTGAATCCCCCCCAAAAAACATTTCCACTGCATTTCAGCCCTGCCACAAAATACCAGCTGACATGTGATCAGTGATTCTCTCGTTAACACAGGTGTGAGTGTTGACGGGAACACGGCTGGAGATCACTCTGTCATGCTGATTGAGTTCGAATAACAGACTGGAAGCTTCAAAAGGTGCTTGGAATCATTGTTCTTCCTCTGTCAACCATGGTTACCTGCAAGGAAACACGTGCCGTCATCATTGCTTTGCACAAAAAGGGCTTCACAGGCAAGGATATTGCTGCCAGTAAGATCAGATCATCAAGAACTTCAAGGAGAGCGATTCAACTGTTGTGAAGAAGGCTTCAGGGCGCCCAAGTCCAGCAAGCGCCAGGACCGTCTCCTAAAGTTGATTCAGCTGCGAGATTGGGGCACCACCAGTACAGAGCTTGCTCAGGAATGGCAGCAGGCAGGTGTGAGTGCATCTCCACGCACTGTGAGGCAAAGACTTTTGGAGGATGGCCTGGTGTCAAGAAGGGCAGTGAAGAAGCCACTTCTCTCCAGGAAAAACATCAGGGACAGACTGATATTCTGCAAAAGGTACAGGGATTGGACTGCTGGGAAATGGGGTAAAGTCATTTTCTCTGATGAATCACTTTTCCGATTGTTTGGGGCATCCGGAAAAAAGCTTGTCCGGAGAAGACAAGGTGAGCGCTACCATCAGTCCTGTGTCATGCCAACAGTAAAGCATCCTGAGACCATTCATGTGTGGGGTTGCTTCTCAGCCAAGGGAGTGGGCTCACTCACAATTTTGCCTAAGAACACAGCCATGAATAAAGAATGGTACCAACACATCCTCCGAGAACAACTTCTCCCAACCATCCAGGAACAGTTTGGTGACGAACAATGTATTTTCCAGCATGATAGAGCACCTTGCCATAAGGCAAAAGTGATAACTAAGTGGCTCGGGGAACAAAACATCAATATTTTGGGTCCATGGCCAGGAAACTCCCCAGACCTTTAATCCCATTGAGAACTTGGGGTCAATCCTCAAGAGGCGGGTGGACAAACAAAAACCCACAAATTCTGACAAACTCCAAGCATTGATTATGCAAGAATGGGCTGCCATCAGTCAGGATGTGGCCCAGAAGTTAATTGACAGCATGCCAGGGCGGATTGCAGAGGTCTTGAAAAAGAAGGGTCAACAATGCAAATATTGACTCTGCATCAACTTCATGTAATTGTCAATAAAAGCCTTTGACACTTATGAAATGCTTGTAATTATACTTCAGTATTCCATAGTAACATCTGACAGAAATATGTAAAGACACTGAAGCAGCAAACTTTGTGGAAATTAATATTTGTGTCATTCTCAACTTTTTGCCACAACTGTAGTTGTGTTTTTGACTGTGTTAGAGATGTAGTTTTGCGTTTTTCTAAGTACTTTTCCCCCCTTAGACCCCATGGAGGAGGACATTCTGCAGGTAGTCAAGTACTGCACTGATCTGATCAACGACAAAGACCTAGAGAAACTTGACCTGATCATCAAGTACATGAAGAGGTACGGTCCATTCGTGGTCTAACTCTCCCCTCTTCACCTCTGTCTCAGTGAGGGACCACACGGCCATGGTCAAATAGGACCTGTTTGGGGATAGAGGATCATTCTACCCCTGTTGTTGAGATTCCATTTCAATTAGTGTTTTTCTCTTTTTCTCATGTGTGTTTAGTTTATTAGATATTCAAGTGTGTTAGGCCTAAGGCATGTCTTATGTCATGGCAGGTTGATGCAGCAGTCTGTGGAGTCTGTATGGAGCATGGCCTTTGACTTCATCCTGGACAACGTGCAGGTGGTGGTACAGCAGACCTACGGCAGCACTCTGAAGATCACGTAGGAGAGGGCAGCACTCTGAAGATCACATAGGAGAGGGCAGCACTCTGAAGATCACATAGGAGAGGGCAGCACTCTGAAGATCACGTAGGAGAGGGCAGCACTCTGAAGATCACGTAGGAGAGGGCAGCACTCTGAAGATCACATAGGAGAGGGCAGCACTCTGAAGATCACGTAGGAGAGGGCAGCACTCTGAAGATCACATAGGAGAGGGCAGCACTCTGAAGATCACGTAGGAGAGGGCAGCACTCTGAAGATCACATAGGAGAGGGCAGCACTCTGAAGATCACATAGGAGAGGGCAGCACTCTGAAGATCACATAGGAGAGGGCAGCACTCTGAAGATCACGTAGGAGAGGGCAGCACTCTGAAGATCACATAGGAGAGGGCAGCACTCTGAAGATCACATAGGAGAGGGCAGCACTCTGAAGATCACGTAGGAGAGGGCAGCACTCTGAAGATCACATAGGAGAGGGCAGCACTCTGAAGATCACGTAGGAGAGGGCAGCACTCTGAAGATCACATAGGAGAGGGCAGCACTCTGAAGATCACGTAGGAGAGGGCAGCACTCTGAAGATCACGTAGGAGAGGGCAGCACTCTGAAGATCACATAGGAGAGGGCAGCACTCTGAAGATCACATAGGAGAGGGCAGCACTCTGAAGATCACATAGGAGAGGGCAGCACTCTGAAGATCACGTAGGAGAGGGCAGCACTCTGAAGATCACATAGGAGAGGGCAGCACTCTGAAGATCACGTAGGAGAGGGCAGCACTCTGAAGATCACATAGGAGAGGGCAGCACTCTGAAGATCACGTAGGAGAGGGCAGCACTCTGAAGATCACGTAGGAGAGGGCAGCACTCTGAAGATCACATAGGAGAGGGCAGCACTCTGAAGATCACATAGGAGAGGGCAGCACTCTGAAGATCACATAGGAGAGGGCAGCACTCTGAAGATCACGTAGGAGAGGGCAGCACTCTGAAGATCACATAGGAGAGGGCAGCACTCTGAAGATCACATAGGAGAGGGCAGCACTCTGAAGATCACATAGGAGAGGGCAGCACTCTGAAGATCACATAGGAGAGGGCAGCACTCTGAAGATCACGTAGGAGAGGGCAGCACTCTGAAGATCACGTAGGAGAGGGCAGCACTCTGAAGATCACATAGGAGAGGGCAGCACTCTGAAGATCACGTAGGAGAGGGCAGCACTCTGAAGATCACGTAGGAGAGGGCAGCACTCTGAAGATCACGTAGGAGAGGGCAGCACTCTGAAGATCACGTAGGAGAGGGCAGCACTCTGAAGATCACGTAGGAGAGGGCAGCACTCTGAAGATCACGTAGGAGAGGGCAGCACTCTGAAGATCACATAGGAGAGGGCAGCACTCTGAAGATCACGTAGGAGAGGGCAGCACTCTGAAGATCACGTAGGAGAGGGCAGCACTCTGAAGATCACATAGGAGAGGGCAGCACTCTGAAGATCACGTAGGAGAGGGCAGCACTCTGAAGATCACATAGGAGAGGGCAGCACTCTGAAGATCACGTAGGAGAGGGCAGCACTCTGAAGATCACATAGGAGAGGGCAGCACTCTGAAGATCACGTAGGAGAGGGCAGCACTCTGAAGATCACATAGGAGAGGGCAGCACTCTGAAGATCACGTAGGAGAGGGCAGCACTCTGAAGATCACGTAGGAGAGGGCAGCACTCTGAAGATCACGTAGGAGAGGGCAGCACTCTGAAGATCACGTAGGAGAGGGCAGCACTCTGAAGATCACGTAGGAGAGGGCAGCACTCTGAAGATCACATAGGAGAGGGCAGCACTCTGAAGATCACGTAGGAGAGGGCAGCACTCTGAAGATCACGTAGGAGAGGGCAGCACTCTGAAGATCACGTAGGAGAGGGCAGCACTCTGAAGATCACGTAGGAGAGGGCAGCACTCTGAAGATCACGTAGGAGAGGGCAGCACTCTGAAGATCACGTAGGAGAGGGCAGCACTCTGAAGATCACATAGGAGAGGGCAGCACTCTGAAGATCACATAGGAGAGGGCAGCACTCTGAAGATCACATAGGAGAGGGCAGCACTCTGAAGATCACATAGGAGAGGGCAGCACTCTGAAGATCACATAGGAGAGGGCAGCACTCTGAAGATCACATAGGAGAGGGCAGCACTCTGAAGATCACATAGGAGAGGGCAGCACTCTGAAGATCACGTAGGAGAGGGCAGCACTCTGAAGATCACGTAGGAGAGGGCAGCACTCTGAAGATCACGTAGGAGAGGGCAGCACTCTGAAGATCACGTAGGAGAGGGCAGCACTCTGAAGATCACGTAGGAGAGGGCAGCACTCTGAAGATCACGTAGGAGAGGGCAGCACTCTGAAGATCACGTAGGAGAGGGCAGCACTCTGAAGATCACGTAGGAGAGGGCAGCACTCTGAAGATCACGTAGGAGAGGGCAGCACTCTGAAGATCACGTAGGAGAGGGCAGCACTCTGAAGATCACGTAGGAGAGGGCAGCACTCTGAAGATCACGTAGGAGAGGGCAGCACTCTGAAGATCACATAGGAGAGGGCAGCACTCTGAAGATCACGTAGGAGAGGGCAGCACTCTGAAGATCACGTAGGAGAGGGCAGCACTCTGAAGATCACGTAGGAGAGGGCAGCACTCTGAAGATCACGTAGGAGAGGGCAGCACTCTGAAGATCACGTAGGAGAGGGCAGCACTCTGAAGATCACGTAGGCGAGGGCAGCACTCTGAAGATCACGTAGGAGAGGGCAGCACTCTGAAGATCACGTAGGAGAGGGCAGCACTCTGAAGCTCACGTAGGAGAGGGCAGCACTCTGAAGCTCACGTAGGAGAGGGCAGCACTCTGAAGCTCACGTAGGAGAGGGCAGCACTCTGAAGCTCACGTAGGAGAGGGCAGCACTCTGAAGCTCACGTAGGAGAGGGCAGCACTCTGAAGCTCACGTAGGAGAGGGCAGCACTCTGAAGATCACGTAGGAGAGGGCAGCACTCTGAAGATCACGTAGGAGAGGGCAGCACTCTGAAGATCACGTAGGAGAGGGCAGCACTCTGAAGATCACGTAGGAGAGGGCAGCACTCTGAAGATCACGTAGGAGAGGGCAGCACTCTGAAGCTCACGTAGGAGAGGGCAGCACTCTGAAGATCACGTAGGAGAGGGCAGCACTCTGAAGATCACGTAGGAGAGGGCAGCACTCTGAAGCTCACGTAGGAGAGGGCAGCACTCTGAAGCTCACGTAGGAGAGGGCAGCACTCTGAAGCTCACGTAGGAGAGGGCAGCACTCTGAAGATCACGTAGGAGAGGGCAGCACTCTGAAGATCACGTAGGAGAGGGCAGCACTCTGAAGCTCACGTAGGAGAGGGCAGCACTCTGAAGCTCACGTAGGAGAGGGCAGCACTCTGAAGCTCACGTAGGAGAGGGCAGCACTCTGAAGATCACGTAGGAGAGGGCAGCACTCTGAAGATCACGTAGGAGAGGGCAGCACTCTGAAGATCACGTAGGAGAGGGCAGCACTCTGAAGATCACGTAGGAGAGGGCAGCACTCTGAAGATCACGTAGGAGAGGGCAGCACTCTGAAGATCACGTAGGAGAGGGCAGCACTCTGAAGATCACGTAGGAGAGGGCAGCACTCTGAAGATCACGTAGGAGAGGGCAGCACTCTGAAGATCACGTAGGAGAGGGCAGCACTCTGAAGATCACGTAGGAGAGGGCAGCACTCTGAAGATCACGTAGGAGAGGGCAGCACTCTGAAGATCACGTAGGAGAGGGCAGCACTCTGAAGATCACGTAGGAGAGGGCAGCACTCTGAAGATCACGTAGGAGAGGGCAGCACTCTGAAGATCACGTAGGAGAGGGCAGCACTCTGAAGATCACGTAGGAGAGGGCAGCACTCTGAAGATCACGTAGGAGAGGGCACGGCAGGCTCTTGGCAAGTCTCAAATCACACCCTATTCCCCATATAGTGCACTGGTCAAAAGGTATTATACTAATATGTGGAGGATAGAATGCCATTTGAGATCCAGTTTTGCTCCTCCTGCCCCTGTTTGTTGTGCCACTGTTACATCATCCGACTATTACATCATGATCCTGTGGGAGGAGCTGTGTCAAATCATAATGTCTGTGATCTTCAGCACGGAAAGTCGGAGTTCTAGAAAGATGCCAGAGTTTTAGAGTTGGATGACCATTTCAAACTATTTTTCCCATTTCCCAGTTGTCTTGAAGGCACTGAAGTCGGAAGTCAGAGTTCCTAGTTCCCAGTTGTTTTGAACACGACAATAACCTGGACACGTGTTCTCTTCTTGTGTCATCACAGTGAAAGAGTTCTGTGACATCAGCACAACAACCCTCTATCTCTCACTTTGACATCAGCAGAGCCCAACCTGCCTTCTGTTGTGACGTCGTCATAACACACGTCAGCAGAACAGAGCACAGATATCGGCTGCGCTACACTTTGAAAAATCAAACTTGGCCCATCACACAATGTCCAACTTTCCATGGGTCGGAGGGGGAGGGGCAGGAACCCTCTTCCTGTAGCCCCTATTGGTCAGGACCCACTGAAAGTCATGAGTAATGGTAGAGTTGGCCACTAGGTCTGTGAATATGCCAATCGTCCCAGTATAGGACAAACTGAGACCTAGAGATGGCCATGGAATCTCCTTGCTGTCTCCACTGCATTCTTCCTCGTTCTTTGACATGCAGGGTTTGGAAGCAGAAAGCAGAGACCTCTTCCAGTCTTCTGTATTCTGTTTCTTTTCACTCTCTCTACTTTGCACCAGTTGTTCTGTTACTCTCTGCTTTGCACCAGTTGTTCTGTTACTCTCTGCTTTGCACCAGTTGTTCTGTTACTCTAAGCTTTGCACCAGTTGTTCTGTTACTCTAAGCTTTGCACCAGTTGTTCTGTTACTCTCTGCTTTGCACCAGTTGTTCTGTTACTCTCTGCTTTGCACCAGTTGTTCTGTTACTCTCTGCTTTGCACCAGTTGTTCTGTTACTCTCTGCTTTGCACCAGTTGTTCTGTTACTCTAAGCTTTGCACCAGTTGTTCTGTTACTCTAAGCTTTGCACCAGTTGTTCTGTTACTCTAAGCTTTGCACCAGTTGTTCTGTTACTCTAAGCTTTGCACCAGTTGTTCTGTTACTCTAAGCTTTGCACCAGTTGTTCTGTTACTCTCTGCTTTGCACCAGTTGTTCTGTTACTCTCTGCTTTGCACCAGTTGTTCTGTTACTCTAAGCTTTGCACCAGTTGTTCTGTTACTCTAAGCTTTGCACCAGTTGTTCTGTTACTCTAAGCTTTGCACCAGTTGTTCTGTTACTCTCTGCTTTGCACCAGTTGTTCTGTTACTCTAAGCTTTGCACCAGTTGTTCTGTTACTCTCTGCTTTGCACCAGTTGTTCTGTTACTCTCTGCTTTGCACCAGTTGTTCTGTTACTCTCTGCTTTGCACCAGTTGTTCTGTTACTCTCTGCTTTGCACCAGTTGTTCTGTTACTCTCTGCTTTGCACCAGTTGTTCTGTTACTCTAAGCTTTGCACCAGTTGTTCTGTTACTCTCTGCTTTGCACCAGTTGTTCTGTTACTCTCTGCTTTGCACCAGTTGCTCTGTTACTCTAAGCTTTGCACCAGTTGTTCTGTTACTCTCTGCTTTGCACCAGTTGTTCTGTTACTCTCTGCTTTGCACCAGTTGTTCTGTTACTCTCTGCTTTGCACCAGTTGTTCTGTTACTCTCTGCTTTGCACCAGTTGTTCTGTTACTCTCTGCTTTGCACCAGTTGTTCTGTTACTCTCTGCTTTGCACCAGTTGTTCTGTTACTCTCTGCTTTGCACCAGTTGTTCTGTTACTCTCTGCTTTGCACCAGTTGTTCTGTTACTCTCTGCTTTGCACCAGTTGTTCTGTTACTCTCTGCTTTGCACCAGTTGTTCTGTTACTCTAAGCTTTGCACCAGTTGTTCTGTTACTCTCTGCTTTGCACCAGTTGTTCTGTTACTCTCTGCTTTGCACCAGTTGTTCTGTTACTCTCTGCTTTGCACCAGTTGTTCTGTTACTCTAAGCTTTGCACCAGTTGTTCTGTTACTCTCTGCTTTGCACCAGTTGTTCTGTTACTCTCTGCTTTGCACCAGTTGTTCTGTTACTCTAAGCTTTGCACCAGTTGTTCTGTTACTCTCTGCTTTGCACCAGTTGTTCTGTTACTCTCTGCTTTGCACCAGTTGTTCTGTTACTCTCTGCTTTGCACCAGTTGTTCTGTTACTCTCTGCTTTGCACCAGTTGTTCTGTTACTCTCTGCTTTGCACCAGTTGTTCTGTTACTCTCTGCTTTGCACCAGTTGTTCTGTTACTCTCTGCTTTGCACCAGTTGTTCTGTTACTCTCTGCTTTGCACCAGTTGTTCTGTTACTCTCTGCTTTGCACCAGTTGTTCTGTTACTCTAAGCTTTGCACCAGTTGTTCTGTTACTCTCTGCTTTGCACCAGTTGTTCTGTTACTCTAAGCTTTGCACCAGTTCTGTTACTCTCTGCTTTGCACCAGTTGTTCTGTTACTCTCTGCTTTGCACCAGTTGTTCTGTTACTCTCTGCTTTGCACCAGTTGTTCTGTTACTCTAAGCTTTGCACCAGTTGTTCTGTTACTCTCTGCTTTGCACCAGTTGTTCTGTTACTCTAAGCTTTGCACCAGTTGTTCTGTTACTCTCTGCTTTGCACCAGTTGTTCTGTTACTCTCTGCTTTGCACCAGTTGTTCTGTTACTCTAAGCTTTGCACCAGTTGTTCTGTTACTCTCTGCTTTGCACCAGTTGTTCTGTTACTCTAAGCTTTGCACCAGTTGTTCTGTTACTCTAAGCTTTGCACCAGTTGTTCTGTTACTCTCTGCTTTGCACCAGTTGTTCTGTTACTCTCTGCTTTGCACCAGTTGTTCTGTTACTCTCTGCTTTGCACCAGTTGTTCTGTTACTCTAAGCTTTGCACCAGTTGTTCTGTTACTCTCTGCTTTGCACCAGTTGTTCTGTTACTCTCTGCTTTGCACCAGTTGTTCTGTTACTCTCTGCTTTGCACCAGTTGTTCTGTTACTCTCTGCTTTGCACCAGTTGTTCTGTTACTCTAAGCTTTGCACCAGTTGTTCTGTTACTCTCTGCTTTGCACCAGTTGTTCTGTTACTCTAAGCTTTGCACCAGTTGTTCTGTTACTCTCTGCTTTGCACCAGTTGTTCTGTTACTCTACTGCTTTGCACCAGTTGTTCTGTTACTCTCTGCTTTGCACAGTTGTTCTGTTACTCTAGCTTTGCACCAGTTGTTCTGTTACTCTCTGCTTTGCACCAGTTGTTCTGTTACTCTCTGCTTTGCACCAGTTGTTCTGTTACTCTCTGCTTTGCACCAGTTGTTCTGTTACTCTAAGCTTTGCACCAGTTGTTCTGTTACTCTAAGCTTTGCACCAGTTGTTCTGTTACTCTCTGCTTTGCACCAGTTGTTCTTTTACTCTATGCTTTGCACCAGTTGTTCTGTTACTCTCTAGCTTTGCACCAGTTGTTCTGTTACTCTCTGCTTTGCACCAGTTGTTCTGTTACTCTCTGCTTTGCACCAGTTGTTCTGTTACTCTCTGCTTTGCACCAGTTGTTCTGTTACTCTCTGCTTTGCACCAGTTGTTCTGTTACTCTCTGCTTTGCACCAGTTGTTCTGTTACTCTCTGCTTTGCACCAGTTGTTCTGTTACTCTCTGCTTTGCACCAGTTGTTCTGTTACTCTAAGCTTTGCAGCAGTTGTTCTGTTACTCTAAGCTTTGCACCAGTTGTTCTGTTACTCTAAGCTTTGCACCAGTTGTTCTGTTACTCTAAGCTTTGCACCAGTTGTTCTGTTACTCTCTACTTTGCACCAGTTGTTCTGTTACTCTCTGCTTTGCACCAGTTGTTCTGTTACTCTAGCTTTGCACCAGTTGTTCTGTTACTCTCTGCTTTGCACCAGTTGTTCTGTTACTCTCTGCTTTGCACCAGTTGTTCTGTTACTCTAAGCTTTGCACCAGTTGTTCTGTTACTCTCTGCTTTGCACCAGTTGTTCTGTTACTCTCTGCTTTGCACCAGTTGTTCTGTTACTCTAAGCTTTGCACCAGTTGTTCTGTTACTCTCTGCTTTGCACCAGTTGTTCTGTTACTCTCTGCTTTGCAACAGTTGTTCTGTTACTCTCTGCTTTGCAACAGTTGTTCTGTTTACTCTAAGCTTTGCACCAGTTGTTCTGTTACTCTCTGCTTTGCACCAGTTGTTCTGTTACTCTCTGCTTTGCACCAGTTGTTCTGTTACTCTCTACTTTGCACCAGTTGTTCTGTTACTCTAAGCTTTGCACCAGTTTGTTCTGTTACTCTCTACTTTGCACCAGTTGTTCTGTTACTCTCTACTTTGCACCAGTTGTTCTGTTACTCTCTACTTTGCACCAGTTGTTCTGTTACTCTAAGCTTTGCACCAGTTGTTCTGTTACTCTCTGCTTTGCACCAGTTGTTCTGTTACTCTCTGCTTTGCACCAGTTGTTCTGTTACTCTCTGCTTTGCACCAGTTGTTCTGTTACTCTCTGCTTTGCACCAGTTGTTCTGTTACTCTAAGCTTTGCACCAGTTGTTCTGTTACTCTAAGCTTTGCACCAGTTGTTCTGTTACTCTCTACTTTGCACCAGTTGTTCTGTTACTCTAAGCTTTGCACCAGTTGTTCTGTTACTCTAAGCTTTGCACCAGTTGTTCTGTTACTCTAAGCTTTGCACCAGTTGTTCTGTTACTCTCTGCTTTGCACCAGTTGTTCTGTTACTCTCTGCTTTGCACCAGTTGTTCTGTTACTCTCTACTTTGCACCAGTTGTTCTGTTACTCTCTGCTTTGCACCAGTTGTTCTGTTACTCTCTGCTTTGCACCAGTTGTTCTGTTACTCTCTACTTTGCACCAGTTGTTCTGTTACTCTCTGCTTTGCACCAGTTGTTCTGTTACTCTCTGCTTTGCACCAGTTGTTCTGTTACTCTCTGCTTTGCACCAGTTGTTCTGTTACTCTCTGCTTTGCACCAGTTGTTCTGTTACTCTCTGCTTTGCACCAGTTGTTCTGTTACTCTCTGCTTTGCACCAGTTGTTCTGTTACTCTCTGCTTTGCACCAGTTGTTCTGTTACTCTCTGCTTTGCACCAGTTGTTCTGTTACTCTAAGCTTTGCACCAGTTGTTCTGTTACTCTAAGCTTTGCACCAGTTGTTCTGTTACTCTCTACTTTGCACCAGTTGTTCTGTTACTCTAAGCTTTGCACCAGTTGTTCTGTTACTCTAAGCTTTGCACCAGTTGTTCTGTTACTCTAAGCTTTGCACCAGTTGTTCTGTTACTCTCTGCTTTGCACCAGTTGTTTCTGTTACTCTCTGCTTTGCACCAGTTGTTCTGTTACTCTCTACTTTGCACCAGTTGTTCTGTTACTCTCTGCTTTGCACAGTTGTTCTGTTACTCTCTGCTTTGCACCAGTTGTTCTGTTACTCTCTACTTTGCACCAGTGTTCTGTTACTCTCTGCTTGCACCAGTTGTTCTGTTACTCTCTGCTTTGCACCAGTTGTTCTGTTACTCTCTGCTTTTGCACCAGTTGTTCTGTTACTCTCTGCTTTGCACCAGTTGTTCTGTTACTCTCTTGCCTTTTGCACCAGTTGTTCTGTTACTCTCTGCTTTGCACCCAGTTGTTCTGTTACTCCTCTGCTTTGCACCAGTTGTTCTGTTACTCTCTGCTTTGCACCAGTTGTTCTGTTACTCTCTGCTTTGCACCAGTTGTTCTGTTACTCTCTGCTTTGCACCAGTTGTTCTGTTACTCTCTAGCTTTGCACCAGTTGTTCTGTTACTCTCTGCTTTGCACCAGTTGTTCTGTTACTCTCTGCTTTGCACCAGTTGTTCTGTTACTCTCTGCTTTGCACCAGTTGTTCTGTTACTCTCTGCTTTGCACCAGTTGTTCTGTTACTCTCTGCTTTGCACCAGTTGTTCTGTTACTCTCTGCTTTGCACCAGTTGTTCTGTTACTCTAAGCTTTGCACCAGTTGTTCTGTTACTCTCTAGCTTTGCACCAGTTGTTCTGTTACTCTCTGCTTTGCACCAGTTGTTCTGTTACTCTAGCTTTGCACCAGTTGTTCTGTTACTCTAGCTTTGCACCAGTTGTTCTGTTACTCTCTGCTTTGCACCAGTTGTTCTGTTACTCTCTGCTTTGCACCAGTTGTTCTGTTACTCTAAGCTTTGCACCAGTTGTTCTGTTACTCTAAGCTTTGCACCAGTTGTTCTGTTACTCTCTGCTTGCACCAGTTGTTCTGTTACTCTAAGCTTTGCACCAGTTGTTCTGTTACTCTAAGCTTTGCACCAGTTGTTCTGTTACTCTCTGCTTTGCACCAGTTGTTCTGTTACTCTCTAGCTTTGCACCAGTTGTTCTGTTACTCTCTGCTTTGCACCAGTTGTTCTGTTACTCTAGCTTTGCACCAGTTGTTCTGTTACTCTAAGCTTTGCACCAGTTGTTCTGTTACTCTCTGCTTTGCACCAGTTGTTCTGTTACTCTCTGCTTTGCACCAGTTGTTCTGTTACTCTCTAGCTTTGCACCAGTTGTTCTGTTACTCTCTGCTTTGCACCAGTTGTTCTGTTACTCTATGCTTTGCACCAGTTGTTCTGTTACTCTCTGCTTTGCACCAGTTGTTCTGTTACTCTCTGCTTTGCACCAGTTGTTCTGTTACTCTCTAGCTTTGCACCAGTTGTTCTGTTACTCTCTGCTTTGCACCAGTTGTTCTGTTACTCTCTGCTTTGCACCAGTTGTTCTGTTACTCTCTGCTTTGCACCAGTTGTTCTGTTACTCTCTGACTTTGCACCAGTTGTTCTGTTACTCTCTGCTTTGCACCAGTTGTTCTGTTACTCTCAGCTTTGCACCAGTTGTTCTGTTACTCTCTGCTTTGCACCAGGTTCTTAATCTCTGCTTTGCACCAGTTGTTCTGTTACTCTCTGCTTTGCACCAGTTGTTCTGTTACTCTCTGCTTTGCACCAGTTGTTCTGTTACTCTCTGCTTTGCACCAGTTGTTCTGTTACTCTCTGCTTTGCACCAGTTGTTCTGTTACTCTCTGCTTTGCACCAGTTGTTCTGTTACTCTCTGCTTTGCACCAGTTGTTCTGTTACTCTCTGCTTTGCACCAGTTGTTCTGTTACTCTCTGCTTTGCACCAGTTGTTCTGTTACTCTCTAGCTTTGCACCAGTTGTTCTGTTACTCTCTGCTTTGCACCAGTTGTTCTGTTACTCTAAGCTTTGCACCAGTTGTTCTGTTACTCTAAGCTTTGCACCAGTTGTTCTGTTACTCTATGCTTTGCACCAGTTGTTCTGTTACTCTAGCTTTGCACCAGTTGTTCTGTTACTCTAATGCTTTGCACCAGTTGTTCTGTTACTCTAAGCTTTGCACCAGTTGTTCTGTTACTCTAAGCTTTGCACCAGTTGTTCTGTTACTCTCTGCTTTGCACAGTTGTTCTGTTACTCTATAGCTTTGCACAAGTTGTTCTGTTACTCTACTGCTTTGCACCAGTTGTTCTGTTACTCTCTGCTTTGCACCAGTTGTTCTGTTACTCTATGCTTTGCACCAGTTGTTCTGTTACTCTAAGCTTTGCACCAGTTGTTCTGTTACTCTAAGCTTTGCACCAGTTGTTCTGTTACTCTACTGCTTTGCACCAGTTGTTCTGTTACTCTCTGCTTTGCACCAGTTGTTCTGTTACTCTCTGCTTTGCACCAGTTGTTCTGTTACTCTAAGCTTTGCACCAGTTGTTCTGTTACTCTAAGCTTTGCACCAGTTGTTCTGTTACTCTCTGCTTTGCACCAGTTGTTCTGTTACTCTCTGCTTTGCACCAGTTGTTCTGTTACTCTCTGCTTTGCACCAGTTGTTCTGTTACTCTCTGCTTTGCACCAGTTGTTCTGTTACTCTAAGCTTTGCACCAGTTGTTCTGTTACTCTAAGCTTTGCACCAGTTGTTCTGTTACTCTCTGCTTTGCACCAGTTGTTCTGTTACTCTCTGCTTTGCACCAGTTGTTCTGTTACTCTCTGCTTTGCACCAGTTGTTCTGTTACTCTCTGCTTTGCACCAGTTGTTCTGTTACTCTCTGCTTTGCACCAGTTGTTCTGTTACTCTAAGCTTTGCACCAGTTGTTCTGTTACTCTCTGCTTTGCACCAGTTGTTCTGTTACTCTCTGCTTTGCACCAGTTCTGTTACTCTCTGCTTTGCACCAGTTGTTCTGTTACTCTAAGCTTTGCACCAGTTGTTCTGTTACTCTCTGCTTTGCACCAGTTGTTCTGTTACTCTAAGCTTTGCACCAGTTGTTCTGTTACTCTAAGCTTTGCACCAGTTGTTCTGTTACTCTCTGCTTTGCACCAGTTGTTCTGTTACTCTCTGCTTTGCACCAGTTGTTCTGTTACTCTCTGCTTTGCACCAGTTGTTCTGTTACTCTAAGCTTTGCACCAGTTGTTCTGTTACTCTAAGCTTTGCACCAGTTGTTCTGTTACTCTCTGCGTTGCACCAGTTGTTCTGTTACTCTCTGCTTTGCACCAGTTGTTCTGTTACTCTCTGCTTTGCACCAGTTGTTCTGTTACTCTCTGCTTTGCACCAGTTGTTCTGTTACTCTCTGCTTTGCACCAGTTGTTCTGTTACTCTAAGCTTTGCACCAGTTGTTCTGTTACTCTCTGCTTTGCACCAGTTGGTCTGTTACTCTCTGCTTTGCACCAGTTGTTCTGTTACTCTCTGCTTTGCACCAGTTGTTCTGTTACTCTCTGCTTTGCACCAGTTGTTCTGTTACTCTCTGCTTTGCACCAGTTGTTCTGTTACTCTAAGCTTTGCACCAGTTGTTCTGTTACTCTCTGCTTTGCACCAGTTGTTCTGTTACTCTCTGCTTTGCACCAGTTGTTCTGTTACTCTCTGCTTTGCACCAGTTGTTCTGTTACTCTCTGCTTTGCACCAGTTGTTCTGTTACTCTCTGCTTTGCACCAGTTGTTCTGTTACTCTCTGCTTTGCACCAGTTGTTCTGTTACTCTCTGCTTTGCACCAGTTCTGTTACTCTCTGCTTTGCACCAGTTGTTCTGTTACTCTCTGCTGTGCACCAGTTGTTCTGTTACTCTAAGCTTTGCACCAGTTGTTCTGTTACTCTCTGCTTTGCACCAGTTGTTCTGTTACTGTAAGCTTTGCACCAGTTGTTCTGTTACTCTAAGCTTTGCACCAGTTGTTCTGTTACTCTCTGCTTTGCACCAGTTGTTCTGTTACTCTCTGCTTTGCACCAGTTGTTCTGTTACTCTAAGCTTTGCACCAGTTGTTCTGTTACTCTAAGCTTTGCACCAGTTGTTCTGTTACTCTAAGCTTTGCACCAGTTGTTCTGTTACTCTAAGCTTTGCACCAGTTGTTCTGTTACTCTCTGCTTTGCACCAGTTGTTCTGTTACTCTCTGCTTTGCACCAGTTGTTCTGTTACTCTAAGCTTTGCACCAGTTGTTCTGTTACTCTCTGCTTTGCACCAGTTGTTCTGTTACTCTCTGCTTTGCACCAGTTGTTCTGTTACTCTAAGCTTTGCACCAGTTGTTCTGTTACTCTAAGCTTTGCACCAGTTGTTCTGTTACTCTAAGCTTTGCACCAGTTGTTCTGTTACTCTCTGCTTTGCACCAGTTGTTCTGTTACTCTCTGCTTTGCACCAGTTGTTCTGTTACTCTAAGCTTTGCACCAGTTGTTCTGTTACTCTCTGCTTTGCACCAGTTGTTCTGTTACTCTCTGCTTTGCACCAGTTGTTCTGTTACTCTCTGCTTTGCACCAGTTGTTCTGTTACTCTCTACTTTGCACCAGTTGTTCTGTTACTCTCTGCTTTGCACCAGTTGTTCTGTTACTCTAAGCTTTGCACCAGTTGTTCTGTTACTCTCTGCTTTGCAACAGTTGTTCTGTTACTCTCTGCTTTGCAACAGTTGTTCTGTTACTCTAAGCTTTGCACCAGTTGTTCTGTTACTCTCTGCTTTGCACCAGTTGTTCTGTTACTCTCTGCTTTGCACCAGTTGTTCTGTTACTCTCTACTTTGCACCAGTTGTTCTGTTACTCTAAGCTTTGCACCAGTTGTTCTGTTACTCTAAGCTTTGCACCAGTTGTTCTGTTACTCTCTACTTTGCACCAGTTGTTCTGTTACTCTCTACTTTGCACCAGTTGTTCTGTTACTCTCTACTTTGCACCAGTTGTTCTGTTACTCTAAGCTTTGCACCAGTTGTTCTGTTACTCTCTGCTTTGCACCAGTTGTTCTGTTACTCTCTGCTTTGCACCAGTTGTTCTGTTACTCTCTGCTTTGCACCAGTTGTTCTGTTACTCTAAGCTTTGCACCAGTTGTTCTGTTACTCTAAGCTTTGCACCAGTTGTTCTGTTACTCTCTACTTTGCACCAGTTGTTCTGTTACTCTCTGCTTTGCACCAGTTGTTCTGTTACTCTAAGCTTTGCACCAGTTGTTCTGTTACTCTAAGCTTTGCACCAGTTGTTCTGTTACTCTCTGCTTTGCACCAGTTGTTCTGTTACTCTCTGCTTTGCACCAGTTGTTCTGTTACTCTCTACTTTGCACCAGTTGTTCTGTTACTCTCTGCTTTGCACCAGTTGTTCTGTTACTCTCTGCTTTGCACCAGTTGTTCTGTTACTCTCTACTTTGCACCAGTTGTTCTGTTACTCTCTGCTTTGCACCAGTTGTTCTGTTACTCTCTGCTTTGCACCAGTTGTTCTGTTACTCTCTGCTTTGCACCAGTTGTTCTGTTACTCTCTGCTTTGCACCAGTTGTTCTGTTACTCTCTGCTTTGCACCAGTTGTTCTGTTACTCTCTGCTTTGCACCAGTTGTTCTGTTACTCTCTGCTTTGCACCAGTTGTTCTGTTACTCTCTGCTTTGCACCAGTTGTTCTGTTACTCTCTGCTTTGCACCAGTTGTTCTGTTACTCTAAGCTTTGCACCAGTTGTTCTGTTACTCTCTGCTTTGCACCAGTTGTTCTGTTACTCTCTGCTTTGCACCAGTTGTTCTGTTACTCTCTGCTTTGCACCAGTTGTTCTGTTACTCTCTGCTTTGCACCAGTTGTTCTGTTACTCTAAGCTTTGCACCAGTTGTTCTGTTACTCTAAGCTTTGCACCAGTTGTTCTGTTACTCTCTGCTTTGCACCAGTTGTTCTGTTACTCTCTGCTTTGCACCAGTTGTTCTGTTACTCTCTGCTTTGCACCAGTTGTTCTGTTACTCTCTGCTTTGCACCAGTTGTTCTGTTACTCTCTGCTTTGCACCAGTTGTTCTGTTACTCTCTGCTTTGCACCAGTTGTTCTGTTACTCTAAGCTTTGCACCAGTTGTTCTGTTACTCTCTGCTTTGCACCAGTTGTTCTGTTACTCTCTGCTTTGCACCAGTTCTGTTACTCTCTGCTTTGCACCAGTTGTTCTGTTACTCTAAGCTTTGCACCAGTTGTTCTGTTACTCTCTGCTTTGCACCAGTTGTTCTGTTACTCTAAGCTTTGCACCAGTTGTTCTGTTACTCTAAGCTTTGCACCAGTTGTTCTGTTACTCTCTGCTTTGCACCAGTTGTTCTGTTACTCTCTGCTTTGCACCAGTTGTTCTGTTACTCTCTGCTTTGCACCAGTTGTTCTGTTACTCTAAGCTTTGCACCAGTTGTTCTGTTACTCTAAGCTTTGCACCAGTTGTTCTGTTACTCTCTGCGTTGCACCAGTTGTTCTGTTACTCTCTGCTTTGCACCAGTTGTTCTGTTACTCTCTGCTTTGCACCAGTTGTTCTGTTACTCTCTGCTTTGCACCAGTTGTTCTGTTACTCTAAGCTTTGCACCAGTTGTTCTGTTACTCTCTGCTTTGCACCAGTTGTTCTGTTACTCTAAGCTTTGCACCAGTTGTTCTGTTACTCTAAGCTTTGCACCAGTTGTTCTGTTACTCTCTGCTTTGCACCAGTTGTTCTGTTACTCTCTGCTTTGCACCAGTTGTTCTGTTACTCTCTGCTTTGCACCAGTTGTTCTGTTACTCTAAGCTTTGCACCAGTTGTTCTGTTACTCTAAGCTTTGCACCAGTTGTTCTGTTACTCTCTGCGTTGCACCAGTTGTTCTGTTACTCTCTGCTTTGCACCAGTTGTTCTGTTACTCTCTGCTTTGCACCAGTTGTTCTGTTACTCTCTGCTTTGCACCAGTTGTTCTGTTACTCTAAGCTTTGCACCAGTTGTTCTGTTACTCTCTGCGTTGCACCAGTTGTTCTGTTACTCTCTGCTTTGCACCAGTTGTTCTGTTACTCTCTGCTTTGCACCAGTTGTTCTGTTACTCTCTGCTTTGCACCAGTTGTTCTGTTACTCTAAGCTTTGCACCAGTTGTTCTGTTACTCTCTGCTTTGCACCAGTTGTTCTGTTACTCTAAGCTTTGCACCAGTTGTTCTGTTACTCTAAGCTTTGCACCAGTTGTTCTGTTACTCTCTGCTTTGCACCAGTTGTTCTGTTACTCTCTGCTTTGCACCAGTTGTTCTGTTACTCTCTGCTTTGCACCAGTTGTTCTGTTACTCTCTGCTTTGCACCAGTTGTTCTGTTACTCTAAGCTTTGCACCAGTTGTTCTGTTACTCTCTGCTTTGCACCAGTTGTTCTGTTACTCTCTGCTTTGCACCAGTTGTTCTGTTACTCTCTGCTTTGCACCAGTTGTTCTGTTACTCTCTGCTTTGCACCAGTTGTTCTGTTACTCTCTGCTTTGCACCAGTTGTTCTGTTACTCTAAGCTTTGCACCAGTTGTTCTGTTACTCTCTGCTTTGCACCAGTTGTTCTGTTACTCTCTGCTTTGCACCAGTTGTTCTGTTACTCTCTGCTTTGCACCAGTTGTTCTGTTACTCTCTGCTTTGCACCAGTTGTTCTGTTACTCTCTGCTTTGCACCAGTTGTTCTGTTACTCTCTGCTTTGCACCAGTTGTTCTGTTACTGTAAGCTTTGCACCAGTTGTTCTGTTACTCTCTGCTTTGCACCAGTTGTTCTGTTACTCTCTGCTTTGCACCAGTTGTTCTGTTACTCTAAGCTTTGCACCAGTTGTTCTGTTACTCTAAGCTTTGCACCAGTTGTTCTGTTACTCTAAGCTTTGCACCAGTTGTTCTGTTACTCTCTGCTTTGCACCAGTTGTTCTGTTACTCTCTGCTTTGCACCAGTTGTTCTGTTACTCTAAGCTTTGCACCAGTTGTTCTGTTACTCTCTGCTTTGCACCAGTTGTTCTGTTACTCTCTGCTTTGCACCAGTTGTTCTGTTACTCTAAGCTTTGCACCAGTTGTTCTGTTACTCTAAGCTTTGCACCAGTTGTTCTGTTACTCTAAGCTTTGCACCAGTTGTTCTGTTACTCTCTGCTTTGCACCAGTTGTTCTGTTACTCTCTGCTTTGCACCAGTTGTTCTGTTACTCTAAGCTTTGCACCAGTTGTTCTGTTACTCTCTGCTTTGCACCAGTTGTTCTGTTACTCTCTGCTTTGCACCAGTTGTTCTGTTACTCTCTGCTTTGCACCAGTTGTTCTGTTACTCTCTACTTTGCACCAGTTGTTCTGTTACTCTCTGCTTTGCACCAGTTGTTCTGTTACTCTAAGCTTTGCACCAGTTGTTCTGTTACTCTAAGCTTTGCACCAGTTGTTCTGTTACTCTCTGCTTTGCACCAGTTGTTCTGTTACTCTAAGCTTTGCACCAGTTGTTCTGTTACTCTCTGCTTTGCACCAGTTGTTCTGTTACTCTAAGCTTTGCACCAGTTGTTCTGTTACTCTAAGCTTTGCACCAGTTGTTCTGTTACTCTAAGCTTTGCACCAGTTGTTCTGTTACTCTCTGCTTTGCACCAGTTGTTCTGTTACTCTAAGCTTTGCACCAGTTGTTCTGTTACTCTAAGCTTTGCACCAGTTGTTCTGTTACTCTCTGCTTTGCACCAGTAGTTCTGTTACTCTCTGCTTTGCACCAGTTGTTCTGTTACTCTCTGCTTTGCACCAGTTGTTCTGTTACTCTAAGCTTTGCACCAGTTGTTCTGTTACTCTAAGCTTTGCACCAGTTGTTCTGTTACTCTCTGCTTTGCACCAGTTGTTCTGTTACTCTAAGCTTTGCACCAGTTGTTCTGTTACTCTCTGCTTTGCACCAGTTGTTCTGTTACTCTCTGCTTTGCACCAGTTGTTCTGTTACTCTCTGCTTTGCACCAGTTGTTCTGTTACTCTCTGCTTTGCACCAGTTGTTCTGTTACTCTGCTTTGCACCAGTTGTTCTGTTACTCTCTGCTTTGCACCAGTTGTTCTGTTACTCTAAGCTTTGCACCAGTTGTTCTGTTACTCTCTGCTTTGCACCAGTTGTTCTGTTACTCTCTGCTTTGCACCAGTTGTTCTGTTACTCTCTGCTTTGCACCAGTTGTTCTGTTACTCTCTGCTTTGCACCAGTTGTTCTGTTACTCTCTGCTTTGCACCAGTTGTTCTGTTACTCTCTGCTTTGCACCAGTTGTTCTGTTACTCTAAGCTTTGCACCAGTTGTTCTGTTACTCTAAGCTTTGCACCAGTTGTTCTGTTACTCTCTGCTTTGCACCAGTTGTTCTGTTACTCTCTGCTTTGCACCAGTTGTTCTGTTACTCTCTGCTTTGCACCAGTTGTTCTGTTACTCTCTGCTTTGCACCAGTTGTTCTGTTACTCTAAGCTTTGCACCAGTTGTTCTGTTACTCTAAGCTTTGCACCAGTTGTTCTGTTACTCTCTGCTTTGCACCAGTTGTTCTGTTACTCTCTGCTTTGCACCAGTTGTTCTGTTACTCTCTGCTTTGCACCAGTTGTTCTGTTACTCTCTGCTTTGCACCAGTTGTTCTGTTACTCTCTGCTTTGCACCAGTTGTTCTGTTACTCTCTGCTTTGCACCAGTTCTGTTACTCTCTGCTTTGCCAGCTCCTCGTTCTCAGAAGTATCTGCAAACTGACACAGACTCAAAAACACCCTGTCTGGGACACTGGCTTGTTTTTAAAAGCAAGACATTTTTTGAACCTTTCCTCTACAATAAAGTGCCATTGTAAATTGCATGTAAATAGTGTTTTCAATGCCGCCTCTTGTTCATTTTACAAAGAAAAGGCTTGTTTTTTTAAATATATATATTTTTCCTTTTTTCTTGTATGGTTTACAAGTAGTGTGTTATTAACGGTTAGTTTTCGTGTGTGTGGGTGGGTGGCGGGCGTGACAGCATGGAAACCAGAAGCTGGCCAAATCCCTTACGTTATTTTTTTATGTAACTTGTATTTAGTTAAGACATGGAATATCAAGGGTTTGTGTGTCTTCCTGTCCTTCAACTACACTGATGAGAGAATACTGGAGAAAGCAATACCATATGGCTTTGGATTGCTACTATGTAACAAGTGCAGATTTCTGAAAGGAGTTGAGGAAGCTATTTCAGACTATTGTGATGCACCCAGGCTCTCCTATCAATGCTTTCTGTGACATCACATAAAATGGTAATTCTCTCTTGTGACCTCAATTCGTCACACCTATTTCTGACATCACATAAATCTGCATTTGTTGCAACCCAAAAAAAGAACTGACAGTTCTCTCATTGTGACATACCATGAAATGGTTCCTACTGTACCTGATCCATGATCATATAACAGTTAGTATACTGGTGAAATGAATGTACTTGTAAACACGGGAGACACAGACAACCCTTGATTCTGAGTTCATTATATTCAAATGTGTATGCTGTGGTCTCTGAGTGACTGTAAAATACTTTTCCTGTCATCTGCCATAACTCTTCGAAAGCTAAGGGCCAGAAGAAAATATCTAATTGGTCAGTCTACCTGTCTTATCATGACTGACCCGTGCCTGAAGACCTAAAGCTGTGACATTATTTGTATGTTTTCTAAGAACTTGATAATAAGCTTGGAATGAATAAAAGCCTTGATCAAATCTAATTTTATTGGTCACAAACACATATTTAGCAGATGTTATTGCAGGTGTAGCGAAATGCTTGTGTTCCTAGCTCCAACAGTGCAGTAATATCTAACAATTCACAACAATACACACAAATCTAAAAGTAAAAGACTATATTAAGAAATATATAAATATTAGGACTAACAATGTCAGAACGGCATTGACTAGAATACTGTACATATGAAATTAGTAAAACAGTATGTAAACATTTATTAAAGTGGCCAGTGATTCCATGTCTATGTATAAGGGGGCAGCAGCCTCTAAGTTGCAGGGATGAGTAGCTGGGTAGTGATGGCTATTTAACAGTCTGATGGCCTTGAGATTGAAGCTGTTTTTCAGTCTCTCGGTCCCAGCTTTGATGCACCTGGACTGAAAGGAAAGGATGATTCAAGTCAACTTTGAGCTTATTGCAGTTAGGTGGTCACACAGACAGAACTTTTTAGCCAAACTGGACAGCGGCTAGCCCATTGTGAACTGTCAATAAATACTAACTAATAATATGCTAGCATTTGGTGCCTGGTTCAAGATGGGCTTGCTTATAAACTTTTGGGTTGTTACATAATAAAAATACAATAGCAATGTAATGAAAATTATCCTAACCAAGCTACTACAGTCTCATTGGTGGTAACTAGACCTTATTTACCTGTGACTTTTTTTTAACAAATTCAATTTCAAATTACAATAACAAATAAACAGGACATCACTACAAGTATATTTTCTTAAGAAACAAAATAACATTAAAGCAAAAAAATAAAAATTCCTACACATTAATTGCCAGTTACAACAGTTTAAAAAGTTTAATAAAATAAACTGAAAAAGGTCAGGGGCTACAATTGTATAAACCTATGATGTAAGAATACTTTTGTTATTGACTAATCCTAGAGATTTTATAAAATATTTGGCATTTGGGGACAGATTTCAAATATTAGTTTTCCCACCATTAATGTTTCCCATGGGGGAGTTTAGAAACACTTCAAATAAGGGCTGTGTTTCATGTAGGCTGACCCTGCTGTGACCTAACCGTGTAAATCTCTCTAGGACAAGGTGACCTTTATCAATATGTAGAGAACAACTGCCATGCTGATCTGGACGAGACTGCCGAACCAAGGCAAAGGTAAGAATCTCTGGATTAACTATCTAATGTTAACTAAATGTAGTAGTGAATATATTGGCGACATTTCTTTAAATTGATAATTCTGTGAACTGTCTTGTGCAAGTTTTAAACTGACATAAAACCTGTTAGCAAAGGTGTCAGCTAGAGATGACATGCAGGAGCTTGCAGGGATTTACAGTTTTTCATGATGTCTACTTTGATGCTAATTAGCATTTTTTTTTTATCTGCGAGTGAATAGTGCCAAATATATTGATAAAAGTCACCTTTTCTGAGATTTACATGGTTATCAAAACGTCACGCCAGGGTAAGCCTACACAAAACATTTCCCTGTTTGACCGCTAGGTTTTATGGGTGTTATAGAGCCCCACAGTAGAGGTGTCATAAGGCACAAGATGCAGTGCTGTATCATGAATACAGTCACAGGTAAATGGCGTTGTTTGGCCGACACAATAGCGGCCACTGATGCTCTCTGCCCCCCTGATTGTTGAATTATTAACCCATATGTTTAACCTGACAATTATATCTGGTACTATCCCCAAGGTTTGGAATGTGGCCACCGAACACTACCCTAGGGTCTGGCAAATCACTGTTGAGGGTAGTGCACCACATGATGCAGTCCACACCATGTATCATTCACATCATCAGGCCCCATGTGCTGAGAGTTTGGAGCTTAGCCAGCTACACTGCCATCCACACCACCCTCTATTCTCTCCACAACCTCCCTCCCAGGTTAGTTTTGGTTACCCTCCCTACTCCCGCCTGGGACCCTCCTGCCTCCCATGGCTGCCCCAACCCTACAACAGGAGTCACACCAAGATCTCCTCTGCACACCCAGAATGGAACATTGGCAGCAGCTCTGGTCCCCTGCAGCAGCTCTGGTCCCCTGCAGCAGCTCTGGTCCCCTGCAGCAGCTCTGGTCCCCTGCAGCAGCTCTGGTCCCCTGCAGCAGCTCTGGTCCCCTGCAGCAACTTTGGTCCCCTGCAGCAGCTCTGGTCCCCTGCAGCAACTCTGGTCCCCTGCAGCAGCTCTGGTCCCCTGCAGCAGCTCTGGTCCCCTGCAGCAGCTCTGGTCCCCTGCAGCAGCTCTGGTCCCCTGCAGCAGCTCCACTCCTTTGGTGGGAGCTTCATCAGGGTGGACTGAGCTCGGTCAACATTGATCTCCCATTTCCCGCCCCTGCATCCAGCGATTTGAGTGAAGTCTGTCAAATGCTCAGTCTGCTCTGCTCTCACGTGGTTGGCCAGGGAGCTTGGGAAAGTCTCAACTCACTCAACAAATAGCTGCAGATGGTACACTGGTACAGTGTTTAGCTCTTATAGCAATGAGGTACATTACATTTTTTGATCTCAAAATCCACACGGCTAAATGTGAAAAACCCTGTTAACTCTTCATTGCTTGATTTCATTCTTACTAATAACCCCCATAAATATTTGTCTAGTAGAGTATTTACATATGATCTCAGTGATCATTGTCCCATAGTATGTATTAGAGATATGAAACAGCAAAATACTAATCCTTGTTTAATTTAGAAGACACATCTTTTTTTTGTTTTCTGCTCAAGGGGTTTTCCATGCCATTTAGCCACCGTCTCCTGTATTACTGACCCTGAGTTGGATCTACAACATTTCTCCTTTATATTCATTCCTCTGGCAGATAAACACGCCCCTTTTAAACAATTCAGTGTCAAAGATAGATCTAACCCTTGGTTTTCTAAAGAAATATCTAAGCTCATTCAGTAGAGAAATCAGGCATGGGCCAAAGCAAGGAAAACTAATTATGTAGTGGACTGGCAATCTTTCAGACAATTGAGAAACCAATGCACTATCTCGATTATGAAGCTAAATAAAGCTACTTTTTAAGCACCATCTCTGACTCTGATGGTGATCCTTTTACATTTTGGAAAACAGTAAATGCACTGACAAGTACAAATTCCACTTCTTCACTGTCTAAGTAAGTTCTGTCTGACTGGCATCATAACTGAGAAGAATGGGATAAGTGACGCTTTTAATCATATTTTTATCTCAGCAGGCTTTCTATTTGAGAGAAACAGTGGTGTAGTTGACCCTTGTCAGTCAATCGACTGGTCTTCCCTCTGCCAGCCTCTAGTTGACTCAATGGTTAACCCGTCAACTTATAGTGAATCTTTGTTTCAACAATTTACTATCTGTGATGTATTAGATACCTTGCGGAAGATTGATGTAAAACAAAATGTGCTGATATGCTTGATCCATTTTTGCTGATGTTCTCTGCCCCCCTGATTGTTGAATTATTAACCCATATGTTTAACCTGACAATTATATCTGGTACTATCCCCAAGGTTTGGAATGTGGCCCATGTACTACCCCTTCACCAAGGTGGTGACCCTTGTGACCTAAATAATTATCGGCCTATTTCTAAACCTTCTTGCCTTGCTAAAATATTAGAATCTTTGATTAATTCTCAGTAAAGAGCTTTCTTATCTTTGAAATGTATTCTAAATGTACATCAGTTGAGTTTTAGACCAGGTCATAGCACTATCTCTGTGCATCCCTAGTTATAAATGAGGTGGTTAACTGTATGGATAAAAGGCAACATGGTGCTGCCCTCTTCATTGACCTGTCAAAGGCTTTCCATAGTGTTGATCACTCACTGCTAATTCAGAGGCGTTCCATGCAGCCTGGCCTAGACCAGGCTGCATGTAACTGGTTAAAAAATTACTTGACAGATAGAACTCAATGTGTATCTACTGATGGTATTAAATCACGTTTCCTGGATATTACGAAGTGTGTACAGCAGGCGTCGATTCTGGGTCCTGTACTTTTTACTGTTTACATAAACAATATCGGCTTGTCTGTAAATAAAAATGGTAACCTGCACTTGTATGCCGATGATACTGTTGTGTATGCTATTGCCCCACGGTTGACCAGGCTCTATCTGAACTACAGCCTGCCTGCATTGTATAACAGAAAAAGTTATTTACTTGAAATTATTATTAAATACAGGTAAAACTAAGTATAAGTTGTTCTCTAGAGCACATAAAAATAACTGATGATTTAAGCATATGTACTCTGGTTGGTGTCCATATTGGTCGTGTCTGTGCTTCCAGATATCTGGATAGATTAAAAACTGTCTTTTAAAAAGCATATTGACGAGTTAGTTAAGAAGCTGAGATTAAAAATTGGCTTCTTCTATAGAAATATTCAGTCGACATTCCTATCGGTCCTTGACTATCAAATCAAATCAAATGTATTTATAAAGCCCTTCTTACATCAGCTGATATCTCAAAGTGCTGTACAGAAAACCAACCTAAATCCCCAAACAGCAAGCAATGCAGGAGTAGAAGCACGATGGCTAGGAAAAACTCCCTAGAAAGGCCAGAACCTAGGAAGAAACCTAGAGAGGAACCAGGCTATGAGGGGTGGCCAGTCCTCTTCTGGCTGTGCCGGGTGGAGATTATAACAGAATATGGCCAAGATGTTCAAATGTTCATAGATGACCAGCAGGGTCAAATAATAATAATCACAGTGGTTGTCGAGGGTGCAACAGGTCAGAACCTCAGGAGTAAATGTCAGTTGGCTTTTCATAGTCGATCATTCAGAGTATCTATACCGCTCCTGCTGTCTCTAGAGAGTTGAAAACAGCAGGTCTGGGACAGGTAGCACGTCCGGTGAACAGGTCAGGGTTCCATAGCCGCAGGCAGAACAGTTGAAACTGGAGCAGCAGCATGGCCAGGTGGACAGGGGACAGCAAGGAGTCATCAGGCCAGGTAGTCCTGAGGCATGGTCCTAGGGCTCAGGTCCTCCGAGAGAAAGAAAGAGAGAATTAGAGAGAGCATACTTAAATTCACACAGGACACCGGATAAGACAGGAGAAATACTCCAGATATAACAGACTGACCCTAGCCCCCCGACACATAAACTACTGCAACATAAATACTGGAGGCTGAGACAGGAGGGGTCAGGAGACACTGTGGACCTGTCCGACGCTACCCCCGGACAGGGGCAAATAGGCAGGATATAACGCCACCCACTTTGCCCAAGCACAGCCCCCACACCACTAGAGGGATATCTTAAACCACCAACTTACCATCTTGAGACAAGGCTGAGTATAGCCCACAAAGATCTCCGCCACGGCACAACCCAAGGGGGGGCGCCAACCCAGACAAGTGACGCACCCCTCCTAGGTACGGCATGGAAGAGCACCAGTAAGCCAGTGACTCAGCCCCTGTAATAGGGTTAGAGGCAGAGAATCCCAGTGGAGAGAGGGGAACCGGCCAGGCAGAGACAGCAAGGGCGGTTCGTTGCTCCAGAGCCTTTCCGTTAACCTTCACACTCCTGGGCCAGACTACACTCAATCATAGGACCTACTGATGAGATGAGTCTTCAATAAAGACTTAAAGGTTGAGACCGAGTCTGCGTCTCTCACATGGGTAGGCAGACCATTCCATAAAAATTGAGCTCTATAGGAGAAAGCCCTGCCTCCAGCTGTTTGCTTAGAAATTCTAGGGACAGTTAGGAGGCCTGCGTCTTGTGACCGTAGCGTACGTGTAGGTATGTACGGCAGGACCAAATCGGAAAGATAGGTAGGAGCAAGCCCATGTAATGCTTTGTAGGTTAGCAGTAAAACCTTGAAATCAGCCCTTGCCTTAACAGGAAGCCAGTGTAGAGAGGCTAGCACTGGAGTAATATGATCACATTTTTGGGTTCTAGTCAAGATTCTAGCAGCCGTGTTCAGCACTAACTGAAGTTTATTTAGTGCTTTATCCGGGTAGCCGGAAAGTAGAGCATTGCAGTAGTCTAACCTAGAAGTGACAAAAGCATGGATTCATTTTTCTGCATAATTTTTGGACAGAAAGTTCCTGATTTTTGCAATGTTACGTAGATGGAAAAAAGCTGTCCTTGAAACAGTCTTGATATGTTCGTCAAAAGAGAGATCAGGGTCCAGAGTAACACCGAGCTCTTTCACAGTTTTATTTGAGACGACTGTACAACCATCAAGATTAATTGTCAGATTCAACAGAAGATCTAAAAGATCTAAAATTTGCAGTCATCCACTTCCTTATGTCTGAAACACAGGCATCCTGCGAGGACAATTTTGGGGCTTCACCATGTTTCATCGAAATGTACAGCTGTGTGTCATCCGCATAGTAGTGAAAGTGAACATTATGTTTCTGAATGACATCACCAAGAGGTAAAATATATAGTGAAAACAATAGTGGTCCTAAAATGGAACCTTGAGGAACACCAACATTTACAGTTGATTTGTCAGAGGACAAACCATCCACAGAGACAAACTGATATCTTTCCGACAGATAAGATCTAAACCAGGCCAGAACTTGTCCGTGTAGACCAATTTGGGTTTCCAATCTCTCCAAAAGGAATGTGGTGATCGATGGTATCAAAAGCAGCACTAAGGTCTAGGAGCACGAGGACAGATGCAGAGCCTCGGTCTGACGCCATTAAAAGGTAATTTACTACCTTCACAAGTGCAGTCTCAGTGCTATGATGGGGTCTAAAACCAGACTGAAGCGTTTCGTATACATTGTTTGTCTTCAGGAAGGCAGTGAGTTGCTGCGTAACAGCTTTTTCAAAAATTTTGGAGAGGAATGGGAGATTTGATATAGGCCGATAGTTTTTTATATTTTTGGGGTCACGGTTTGGCTTTTTCAAGAGAGGCTTTATTATTGTTTGGTACACATCCGGTGGAGAGAGAGCCGTTTATTATGTTAAACATAGGAGGGCCAAGCACAGGAAGCAGCTATTTCAGTAGTTTAGTTGGAATAGGGTCCAGTATGCAGCATGAAGGTTTTGAGGCCATTATTTTCATCATTGTTTCAAGAGATATAGTACTAAAACTCTTGAGTGTCTCCCTTGATCCTAGGTCCTGGCAAAGTTGTGCAGACTCAGGACAACTGAGCTTTGGAGGAATACGCAGATTTAAAGAATAGTCTGTAATTTGCTTTCTAATGATCATGATCTTTTCCTCAAAGAAGTTCATGAATGTATCACTGCTGAAGTGAAAGCCATCCTTTCTTGGGGAATGCTGCTTTTTAGGGGAGTTAGAGCCCTGTCTATGGTCGTAGATAAGATGAGAGCACCCCTCCAGCTAGGATGGAGTCCGTCACTCCTCAACAGGCCAGGCCTGGTCCTGTTTGTGGGTGAGTCCCAGAATTATCTACAAATTCTATATTTTGGGAGGGGCAGAAAACAGTTTTCAACCAGTGATTGAGTTGTGAGACTGCTGTAGAGCTCATCACTCCCCCTAACTGGGAGGGGTCCAGAGACAATTACTCGATGCCGACACATCTTTCTAGCTGATTTACACGCTGAAGCTATATCTAGCTGATTTACACGCTGAAGCTATGTTGCGCTTGGTGACCTCTGACTGTTTCATCCTAACATCGTTGGTGCCGACGTGGATAACAATATCCCGATACTCTCTACACTCGCCAGTTTTAGCTTTAGCCAGCACCATCTTCAGATTAGCCTTAACGTCGGTAGCCCTGCCCCCTGGTAAACAGTGTATGATCGCTGGATGATTTGTTTTAAGTCTAATACTGTGGGTAATGGAGTCGCCAATGACTTGGGTTTTCAATTTGTCAGAGCTAATGGTGGGAGACTTCGGCGTCTCAGACCCCGTAACGGGAGGAGTAGAGACAGGAGAAGGCTCGGCCTCTGACTCCGACCTCTGACTCCGACTCGCTGCTTAATGGGGAGAACAGGTTGAAAGTTTCTGTCGGCTGAATGAGCGGAATTTTTACTAGGATTACATTTCAGGAATTGTGACACTGAGTTCAAATGTATTTGGCTAAGGTGTATGTAAACTTCCGACTTCAACTGTATATTGTAACGACACTGGGTTTATATGAGCGGATATCGAGTGTGCCGTTTAAGTATGCTTTTGGTGCACAGTCGATAGCGCGCTGGACTTCGGGCTTGAAGGCCGAGGGTTCGAGACCTGCTCATGTCATTACTATATATATATATATAGTAATGAGATGTCGACTTGCCTGTAAAAAAACATGTAACTGTTGTGTACGTGTAACGGATGTGAAATGGCTAGCTAGTTAGCTGCAAGGGCCGCGGCTTTTGTGGAGCGATGGGTAACGACGCTTCGTGGGTGTCAGTTGTTGATGTGTGCAGAGGGTCCCTGGTTCGCGCCCGTGTCGGGGCGAGGGGACGGTTTAAAGTTATACTGTTACGAGGATCGCTTGGACCTTGTCTGGGTCCGGCTTCAGGCCTTTTGCCGAGAGAATGTGGCCATGGAAGTGGACGTCTTTCACCTTGAACTGCAGCTTCTTCAGGCCAAGACGAAGCTTAACTGATCGGCAGCGCTCCATCAGTGCCAGGAGCTTCACATCGTGGTCGCGTTCTGCTTCTTCGTCTGTTTCACCACAGCCTACGATCAGGATATCATCGGCGATGGGTTCAATGCCCTTGAGCCCAGCCAGTAACTCGTGCTGCTTGCGTTGGTATACCTCAGGCGCCACTGAGACACCAAACGGGAGCTTGAGCCAGCGTTTCCGACCCCAGGGGGTCCAGAAGGTAGTCATGAAGCTGCTTTCTTCGTCCAGCTTGCATTGAAGGAATGCATCTCGGGCATCCACCAAGGTGAAAATCCTGGCCTTGGGAAGCTTATAGAGGACATCCTCTAGTGTCGGCATGATGTAGTGGGATCGTTTCAGTGCTTGGTTCAGATGCTTTGGGTCGATGCAGACCCTCAGCTTCTCTGTTTTTTTCACTATGACCATATTGCTGATCCAGTCAGTTGGTTCAGTCACAGATGTCATGTGGCCATCGGCCTCATACTTGTCCAGCTGGGCCTTCACAGCCACTTTCATTGCAATGGGCACATTGCGAGGAGCACACTGGACTGGAGTAATGCTCTCATCCACTTCAAAGTGTACCTCCCCAGGCACTGATTCAACGGGCATGTTGAATACATCGTCATATCTGCTGAGTAGTTGTTCTTTGGACAGGGGTCCATGCTGGACATGATCCACAATGTGCAGGTCATTTGGTACAGTGAACTGCATCAGTCCCAGGCGTTCGCATGTAGAGCCTGAGAGGAGAGGATTTTGACTGGTTTTCACAATCTCAAACTCCAGCTTGTGTTTGCGTCCCCGAATAACACATTCGGTCTCAAAGGTGCCCATAGAGCTCATTAGTTCTCCTGAGTACAGCTTTAGTCTAGTATCGCTGGGAAATAGATGTGTGTCAGGTGCCAGATTGATTTTGTCTTTGTAGCTCATTACGTTGCATGTAGCACCCGAATCCAGTTGACATTGTTGTTGCTTGTTGTGTAATCGTAGTGTCACAAACCATTTCTTCCCTCTTGAGTGTACAGCCCCAATGGATTCATGCATGTAAATGTCACTTTCACTGTTCAGCTCTGAACATTGAGTAACATCATCAACACAGTGAATCTTGCCCTCACTCACCCTTCTTTTGCTTTTGAGACACACTTTTGCAAAGTGATTATTAGTTCCACAAGCTCTGCATGGTTTTCCATAGGCCGGGCAGTGCTCTTTGCCACGTGTGTGTGTATTCCCACAGTATTTACATGCTACGGGGCTCTCTGTGTTCACCGTTCGTAGTGAATTACTCTGCCTCGATTGGTTTTGTCTGAATGTCTGCCTAGCAACAGCGTGAACAGTATCAACGTCGGAGCGTGGGGTTTCCGTTTCCATTGCTCTCATTCTCATGTCAGTGACTTCAGCAGTGCGGCACATTTCGATGGCAGTTACTAATGTTAAGCCTCTCTCTCTCAGTAGACGCCGGCGCGTATTCTCATTTGCAATTCCCAGTACTATTTTGTCACGAATCAGTTCATCTTTCAATCCCCCGTATTCACAAGTGGCGGATTTCTCTCTCAAACGGGTTACAAAGTTGTGTACTGACTCACCCTCTTCCTGTTTGCAGCTTCCGAAAACGAACCGCTCGTAAATTACGTTTCTGGCGGGTTTGAAGTAATTCTCCAATGCATCCAATATAGCCTTTGCATCACACTGTTGTCGTGCCGTGAGGGTGAGATTGTGCCGGTAGATAGGCCTGCATTCGCTGCCCATTAAACTCCTCAGAGTTGCCGCTTGTACCTCGTTGGTTTTCTCATGTAGACCGGTCGCCAGCGCATAGTCCTCGAATTCATCCCTGAAGTTGTCCCAATTAGTATTCCAGTCCCCTGTGAGAACCATGTGATTTGGTGGCGGAATGTTCGCTGCCATAGCAATGGAATAGGAGATTTCTTTGCCTTCAGTCATGGAGGTAGGTAGTGATGCTAGCTAGCCAGCTAACAACGAGTTGATCAGTGTTGTGAGTAGGAAACGGCTTGTGTTCGTATATGGAACGTAACTGCGCCTATACTGTACTTAGCTACAAAAATAACAAACGTGTGTTTTCCGAGCCACTTCTGATACCATGTTTCTGTATGATAAATTGGATTAAGGAATAAAGACAGACACCAATGTTAAGTTCAATAGCCTTGTTAAGCATTGTACAAATCCCTACGCCTGGAGTCTGGGCAACAGTCCAACTAGTCGATTACCTATCAACTAGACTCCGTAACAAGGGTCCCTGGTTCGCGCCCGTGTCGGGGCGAGGGGACGGTTTAAAGTTATACTGTTACATATGCTCGTCTGTTTGGTGTGCAGGCTGGATAACGTTCTTGTCGCAAGTTAGCTAGCCAACTTCAGCTAACTCAGTCAAGGGCAACATTGAACCTGGAATGACAGTACACTAGTTGAATTTTCGTTTGTTTCGGCTTTTTGTCCTATTAGCATTCATTTGTATACGTCCATGATAAGACGTTGATGCGTGATTTCGACTGGTTCAGAAAAAGTACTCGTGTCATCTGGACACAGTTCATTCTCATCCAGCAGGGGGCAACCTTCTGTATAATTGTGACTAAAATCTCATTCTGTACGACACTGAGCCAGGGTTCTGCCTTTGTGCACGGACCGCTTTTGGTGAGTAGGCTAGCCAGATTTATAATATTGATAAAGTCATGTACAAATAATAAATTCAGTCGGCCCTATTAACATAAGTGGTTGCTTTTTGTTGTAATCTTGTAGCTTCAGTGTCTGGGCAACTTGGTCGTTTTTGACAGGTCGCTAACGCTAGCCAGCTACCCAGCGTTTTCTGACCACGCAGTTGTTAGCCTAGCTAACAGCCCTACCTTGATGTAGCTAGCGAGCTAGGCTAAAACGACGCCAGTTGTTCCTTTGTTCATTTTGACATATCTCTCTACTTTGAATCGTATCAGCTTTCAGACACAGTAGGCTAACAAACATCTGACATCTCTTGTTCAATTGGGACTTTGTCTTTGGCTAACGTTAGCTTTCTTGCTAATTAACGTTAGCTAACAGACAATGGTAATTTGTTAGCGATAGGTGGATAATCAAATAGCAGAACTTTCAAAATAGTTAACCAACGTTACTGTTAAGTTGAATCTTGTAAGACTAAGTAGTTGGATAACTTTCTAAAGGGGAATAACTTAAGCTGGTTAACTAAATGACTTAAATGTAGTTAGCTAGGTAACGTTAGCTAGTAGCTGTAGTTTAGTTCCCCTCGAGTTGAGTTTACTACGCCAGATAGCTAATGTAACTAACGAAAATTACTAGCTATCTAACGTTGGTTGTGTTCGATTTAAAACATCAGTGTGTAGTTTCCATGGTCACCAGCCAGGGTTATTAGCTAGTTGGCTTAATCGTTAGGCCAACCATTGCATTTCAGAGATAGAAATTCAATCTATAAAATTGTCTCTGACGCTCACTCACCCCCCCATCCCTCAGGAATAGAGTGATTGTGTCAGAAGTTTCAAAGCTTTTCATCATGGCGAGTCAGTCGATGGAGATCATGGCCAAAGCGCTGGAGCAGCAAGTGCTGCAGTCAGCCAGGATGGTGGAGGAGCAGTTGGACAAAGAGCTGGGGAAGCTGGAGCGCATGGATGACGACGAGATGGAAAGGCTGAAGGAGAGGAGGATGGAGGCCCTCAAGAAATCCCAGAAACAGAAGCAGGTAGGTGGGAAAGCCTGAGGATCTGGTGGATGCCTAACAAGCATTTGCTTTAGTCCATCAACTTACACTGGATACCTGCTCATCGAACATCTCATTCCAAAATCATGGGCATTAATATGGAGTTACCCCCCCCTGCTGCTATAACAGCCTCCACTCTTCTGTGAAGGCATTCCACTAGATGTTGGAACTTTGCTGCAGGAACTTGCATACATTCAGCCACAAGCATTAGTGAGGATGGGCACTGATTTTGGGTGATTAGGCCTGGCTCGCAGTCAGCGGTCCAATTCATCCCAAAGGTATTTGATGGGGGTGAGGTCAGGGCTCTGTGCAAGCCAGTCAAGTTCTAATACACCGATCTTGACAAACCATTTCTGTATGGACCTCGCTTTGTGCACGGGGGAGTTCTGCTGAAACAGGAAAGGGCCTTCCCCAAACTGTTGCTACAAAGTTGGAAGTACAGAATTGAAGGGGCCAAACCATGAAAAACAGCCCCAGACCATTATCCTGGGCAGCTCGAGCAGGGCAGAAATTTGACTTGTTGGAAAGGTGGCATCCTATGATGGTGCCATGTTAAGTCACTGAGCTCTTCAGTAAGGCAAATGTTTGTCTATGGAGGTTGCATGGCTGTGTAGACTATTTTATACACCTATCGGCAACAGGTGTGGCTGAAATAGCAGAATCCATATATTTTGAAAGTGTCCACATACTTTTGTGTGTATGTCATAACAGTAACAACTCATCATAGTGTGTGTGCTCTGTCCCATAAGGAGTGGCTGTCTAAAGGGCATGGGGAGTATAAGGAAATCCCCAGTGAGAAAGATTTCTTCCCAGAGGTGAAGGAGAGCAATCGTGTGGTCTGCCATTTCTACAGAGACTCCACTTTCAGGTTGGCAACACAGCAATGTTCCCCCTCTTCCTGTTTTTCTCCTGCCATTCCAGGCCGCAAACCTTTTTTACTGCTGCTAATGAATTGAGTCCTGCTCCTGAATGAGCTTACCCTCCCTAAATCCCTAAGAAAAGGATTAGAAGGGGATTTATTGCCCAGTAAACCTTAATTGCAGCTTCTACCAGCTTAACCATGCTGTCTCTTCTCCCCTACCTTATAAAGATGCAAGATCCTGGACAAGCACCTGGGCATCCTGGCCAAGAAGCACCTGGAGACTAAGTTCATCAAGCTGAATGTGGACAAGGCGCCGTTCCTGACAGAGAGGCTGCGGATCAAGGTGATTCCCACGTTGGCGCTGGTTAAGGACGGGAAGACCAAGGATTACGTGGTGGGATTCACCGACCTGGGGAACACGGACGAGTTCTCCACAGAGGTGCTGGAGTGGAGATTGGGCTGCTCTGACGTCATCAACTACAGGTACACAGACGGGTGTGATTCCTACAGATAATCACACCTCTAGCTAGAAAGATGATCCGTCTAGGTATTTCCTGTCAAGCATGAGGCCATTGGTTGATGTGCGAAGGAATAGAAAGCCTTACCTGTTCATGCACAACCACATGCTGATTAGTCTTATTAAATGGATTCTAGATAGCATGCTAGCAAATACCCATAAACTTCCAGTCATTACGCTAACGCTAGTAACGGCTCACAAAACTACCTCTTCAACTTCCTTCATACTGGACAGAGACATAAATGGTGCATATAGACAAAAAAGGTCACCTGACTCTGGAAGTAGATAAAGAGCCTCATTGCCAAAATCTCAAAGTATCCCTTTAAATCCTACATCATAACACCCCTCTACCCTTGTCTTCTCCTCCAGTGGTAACCTAATGGAGCCCCCCACCCTGACACAGAAATCTGGTTCAAAGTTCACCAAGGTGGAGAAGACCATCAGAGGGAGAGGACACGATTCAGACTCTGGTTCTGAAGATGACTAGAAGACTGTCAGCCTTCAACCTCTGTCTCTCAGGGCTAATACCCACTAACTGGCAGAACCATCTCCTCCAGTTTTATCAATTTCCTTTTCCCCCTCCTGTAATTTCCTTATTTATTATAGTCTTCCATGCTTTAGTTTTCCATTTATATTATGGATGAAATTCTGACTTATTTTGTTTGGACTTTAAATCATATTTTAGGTCATTTATATTCGACTGGCAAGTAAAAGGAGGATTCCTGTCTGAGTCACTGAACTCTTTCTGCTCTGACTGGCTCCCCTTGAAATGGTTCTGTGCAGAAATGTTTCATTTGATTCCAATTGAAGTGTAAAACCTGAGCTTCAGCCTTGATGCAGTTACCCTGTATCATAACAGATTTGATTCTAATTTATGGACTTGCATTTTTAACAAAGAACCATCCTTACGAACAGTAAAGCTTGCTACATTAACATCGATCCATGTCATTTGCCTTTGTTGAACCGATGTGTGGGCGAACTCAACCAGCGGTTCAGTAGCAACAACCAAGTGCCAGTTTCATTCCACAATCGCCATCCTCCATTCCAGTCTTGTCAGTGTGTGATGGTAGCACAGGTTTGAGGTTTTCTATAAAAATGAGCTTGATCTTAATAAAATAAGCTGATCATCACTGGCGCGTTGTTGCATTTCCCCCTGACTTTTGCTTCATGTTTTTGTTAGAAATATAAGAGGTGGGACAGACAGGTTTCAGTCCAGGTCTAGACTGAACACATGTACAGGGATTTCACTGAGTCATTTGAATCATGGATTTTTTGATCGACCAGACAAACTACTTATTCACAGCTTTACTGTCCTCTACATGTTTGAGGTGTCGTATGATCATCTCTCTGCTGTTCAGGTAGGTGTCTTCCTCAGTAGGGAGACTATGGGGCAGCTTGAGTGGCTGGATCCTGGACAGGGAGAACGAGAGATGAAAGTGGTTATACACTTAATAAAAATATAAATGCAACAATTTCTTATATTTCACAAAAGGAAATCAGTCAATTTAAATAAATGCAGTCAGCCCTAATATGTATTTTACAAGACTGGGAATACAGATAAGCTGTTGGTGACGGATACTTAAACACTTTTTTAAAGGGGGCGTGGATCAGAAAACCAACATGGGGTGGTGCATTATCATGCTGAAACATGGGATGATTGTGGGGGATGAATGGCACGACAATGGACCTCAGGATCTCACAGTAGCTGCACTCAAATTGCCATCGATAAAATGCAATTGTGTTCGTTCACACAACGCCATACACACGGTCTGCCATCTGCCTGGTACAGTTGAAACCTGGATTCATCCATGAAGAGTACACTTCTCCAGCGTGCCAGTGGCCATTGAAGGTGAGAATTTGCCCACTGAAGTTGGTTACAACGCTGAACTGCAGGCAGATCAAGACCCTGGTGAGGACAACGAGCAAGCAGATGAGTTTCCCTGAGACGGTTTCTGCAGAAATTCTTTGGTTTTGCAAATCCACAGTTTCATCAGCTGTCCGATGGCATCTCAGAACATCCTGCAGGTGACAAAGTTGGATGTGGAGGTCCTGGGCTGGCATGATTACACGTGGTCTGCAGTTGTGAGGCAAGTTGGACGTACTGACAAATTCTCTAAAAGGCAGTTGAAGGTGGCATATGGTAGAGAAATTAACATTAAATTATCTGGCAACAGCTCTGGTGGACATTCCTGCAGCCAGCAAGCCAATTGCACGCTCCCTCATAACTTGAGACATCTGTGGCATTTTGTGACAAAACTGCACATTTTAGAGTGGCATTTTATTTGTCCCCAGCACAAGGTGCACCTGTGTCACAATCACACTGTTTAATCAACTTCTTGGTATGCCACACCTGTCAGGTGGATTAATTATCTTGGCAAAGGACAAATGCTCACTAACGGATATAAACAAATGGGTGCACAAAATTTGAGAGAATTAACATTTGTGCGTATGGAAGATTTATGGGACTTTTTATTTCAGCTCATGAAACATGGGACCAACACTTCACATGTTGCGTTTATATTTTTGTTCTGTAGTTTTCAGAATCAAATAACCAGAAGGTATACAGCAGCATATCCTTCACAGGAATTAAATGTGATGTTAGCCCTACACTAACTTCAAAGTAAAAACTTAGGTCTTATCGCTCAAGATGCTTGATACATTTCAGCTGGTTGTTGACTGAAGGGATGTTCTTGTGAATTACAGGTACACTATGTATGCCTGAGTAGAGAAAGAGCAATGAAAAATCACAGAGGAGGAAAATGTACCCAATTGTCATAGTTCAGTAAAAGTAAAGATACCTTAATAGAAAATTACTGAAGTAAAAGTCTAAAAGTAAATGTAATTGCTCAAATATACTCGAGTATCATTTCAAATTCCTTATATTTGTCACGTTCTGACCATAGTTCTTTTGTATGTTCTTTGTTTTAGTGTGGTCAGGGCGTGAGTTGGGTGGGTATGATCTATGTTTTCTGTTTCTATGTGGGGTTTCTCATTTGTCCTGATATAGTTCTCAATCAGAGGCAGGTGTTAGTCATTGTCTCTGATTGGGAACCATATTTAGGTAGCCTGTGTTCTATTGTGTTTTGTGGGTGGTTGTCTTCAGTCTTTGTGTGTCTGCACCAGATAGAACTGTTTCGGTTTTCACTGTTGTTTTTGTATTTTGAGTTGTTCACTTCATTAAATTAGATGAACAATTACCACGCTGCGCATTGGTCCTCTGATCCTTCAAACTTCTCCTCCTCAGACGAGGAGGAAGACGACAGCCGTTACAATATTAAGCAAACCAGACAGCACCATTTTCTTTTTTAAATTTATGCACAGGGAAAATGTATGGAGTAAAAAGTACATTATTTTCTTTAGGATTGTAGTGGAATAAAAGTTGTCAAAAATATAAATAGTAAAGTACAGATACAATGCATTCGGAAATATTCAGACCACTTCCCTTTTCCACATTTTGTTACAGCCTTATTCTAAAATGGATTAAATTTAAAAAAATCCTCAATCTACACACAATACCCCATAAAGACAAAGCGAAAACAGGTCTTTGAATATTTTGCAAATTTATAAAAATCAAAAAAACTTCACATTTGCATAAGTATTCAGACCCTTTGCTCTGAGACTCGAAATTGAGCTCAGATGCATCCCGTTTCCATTGATCATCCTTGAGATGTTTCTATAACTTGGGAGTCCAACTGTGGTAAATTCAATTGATTGGACATGATTTGGAAAGACACACACACCTGTCTATATAAAGGTCCCGCAGTTGACAGTGCATGTCAGAGCAAAAACCAAGCCATGAGGTTGAAGGAATTGTCTGTAGAGCTCTGAGACAGGATTGTGTCAAGGCACAGATCTGGGGAAGGGTACCAAAAAAAAAAATTCAGCTTTGAAGGTCCCTAAGAACACAGTGGCTTCTATCATTCTTAAATGGAAGAAGTTTGGAACCACCAAGGCTCTTCCTAAAGCTGGCCGCCCGGCCAAACTGAGCAATCAAGGGAGAGCGGCCTTGGTCAGGGAGAGCTCTCCTCTGTGGAGAAGGGAAAACCTTCCAGAAGGACAACCGTCTCTGCAGCGCTCCACCAATCAGGCCTTTATGATAGAGTGGCCAGACGGAAGCATCTCCTCAGTAAAAGGCACATGACAGCCCGTTTCGAGTGCCAAGCTTGTAGCGTCATACCCAAGGAGACTTGAGGCTGTAATCACTGCCAAAGCTTCTTCAACAAAGTACTGATTACTTATGCAAATTTGATATTTTTATTTATTTATAAATTTGCCAAAAGTTATAAAAACCTGTTTTTGCTTTGTCATTATGGGGTATTGTGTAGATTGAGGGGGAAAAAACTATTTAATCCGTTTTAGAATAAGGCTGTAACGTAACAAAATGTGGAAATAGTCAAGGGGTCTGAATATTTCCAAATGCATTGTACCCCCAAAAAACTACTTCGTAGTACTTTAAAATATTTTTACTTTAATACTTCACAATAAAAACCAAGTTAACAGACTCATCATTACAACTTCACTGCATGACCTCAAGCACAGATAACTTAATTAAATACAAGTCTTGGAGAAGAAAATAGTCACACTATGCAAAACACACACTTAGTCTAGAGGTGGGCAACCTTCACTTAGTAGAATCAGGTGTGTTACTACTTGGCTGGAGCAAAAGCCTGCACCCACATCTGACAGGTTAGGATTTCCCACCACTAGGCTAGCCCCCAGATGAGAAGTTATTCATCTAAACTGATAGGAGCCCCACCTTCTGCAGGCAGCGTCCCTCCACTAGCTTCTTCTCCCAGTAGGGTCAGCACATGGTGCTTTTGACCCGCGTCACCGCGTGCTGTTTACTGGGCTGCTCTGGATTACCACCATACTTCTCATGCTCTTGTGTCCACTCATCCAGCAACTGAAAGACCATGGATTCAGGGGGTTTAGTCCCAGGGGTTTATTTAAAATGACATTTCCATTATATCACTGCCATTAGCCTGTAATCAAAGTGTAAGTAACATTAGGTAATAAACAGCTTTGAGTTGATTGCATTTAGATGTAGGGCCTGCCCTTGAAAGTCCGCAGCACCGTCCACCCTACTTGTGGAATCCGTGCTCTGGTGAACTTGCTGCAGAATGAATTTAACCAAGGCAGAGGCATCGTTTATGTTAAAGCCTAGAATAATACACAGAAATACTGTATCATCAAATATGCAACACATGAAGAGAATGAGAAAAGGCAATGTTATACTAACTATGAAGGAGTCAACTCAGATGATCCCAAACCGAAAAAAAATATTTACAATTGTCCAAATAATATATTCCATACAAATGTATTCCAAATAAATTAACAAAATATCATGAATTAAAATACATTTAAAAATACATAAAAAAATACGTTATCTACAATGCTTCCAAAAATATATTGTAAATGAATTTTTCCCCGTATGGAACACTAGACGTGTTGGTTCAACAACCAGTCATCTGACTGATTGCTTAGTTACAACTGCCTGCCAGAAAGATTCTCTTTTTTTAATAAATTAGACTTCATCCTTACCTGAATTGGGGAAAATATGTATAGCCCACGACATAGCATTGCCATATTTACTTGTTGGTTGATAGGGGATACAGAAAATTAGTTTAAAGAGTATATTGAGTAGAACGTCGAGGCGTGCAGGGACGCCAATGTTATAGCACAAAGTTTCTAAACTATTTTTGATTATAGTGCAAAAAACATCATATGCGGATGGGCCAAGGCAAATACTGAATCCTACCAAGTTATAAAGTGTTGTTACAAAAACAAACTAGCTACATTCTAAACAAAATCGAAATGCAGATAAAATTACGCGTTCAGGATTAACAGAGGATTTTCACGTTTTCGCATTTTGAATTTAAACGGATGTCGGAAGTCATCGGTCATCTTCTTCGGTGGGGATTATCGGCGGTTGGCATCCAACGGTATGGTGCATTACCGGCACCTACTATACTGGAGTGTGTGCCAGAGACGGAGGCAGGGTGACACTAAATCCTACCCGCCAGTCCGATGCTCTTAAAAAAAGATAACAAAATATTTGAGACTATATCTAATGACGTTCTACTCAATATACTCTTTAAACTAATTTCCTGTATCCCCTTCTCCCTCATACTAGATCTCAGCCGCTCTCTTTCCCTCTGATACTGCCCACACTGTAGCAATATATCAAATCAAATTGTATTTGTCACATGCACCAAATACAACAGGTGTAGGTAGACCTTACCGTGTATGCTTACTTACAAGCCCTTAACCAACCATGTAGTTCAAGAAATAGAGTTAAGAAAATGTTTACTAAATAAACTAAAGTAAAAAATAAATTAAATTAAAGTAACACAAGATAATTACATAATAACAACGAGGCTACATACAGGGGGTACCGGTACCGAGTCAATGTGCGGGGGTACAGGTTAGTCGAGGTAATTTGTAAAGTGACTATGCATAGATACTAAAGAGTGAGAAAATACACTTCTATTGTTTTTTTCATCGGCAGGGACTGAGAACCTGGTCATAATTGAAGCAATGATGGATGGCGCTAATTACAGGAAAATTCTTGAGGGGAAACCTGTTTCAGTCTTCCAGAGATTTGAGACTGGGACAGAGGTTCACCTTCCAGCAAGACAATGACCCTAAACATACTGCTAAAGCAACACTCAGAGTGGTTTAAGGGGAAACATTTAAATGTCTTGGAATGGCCTAGTCAAAGCCCAGACCACAATCCAATTGAGAATCTGTGGTATGACTTAAAGATTGCTGTACACCAGCGGAAACCATCCAATTTGAAGGATCTGGAGCAGTTTTGCCTTGAAGAATGGGCAAAAATCCCAGTGGCTAGATGTGCCAAGCTTATAGAGACATACCCCAAGAGACTTGCAGCTGTAATTGCTGCAAAAGGTGGCTCTACAAAGTATTGACTTTAGGGGGGTGAATAGTTATGCACGCTCAAGTTTTCAGTTTTTTTTGTCTTATTTCTTCTTTGTTCCACCCAAAAAATATTTTGCATCTTCAAAGTGGTAGGCATGTTGTGTAAATCAAATGATACAAACCCCCCAAAAATCTATTTTAATTCCATGTTGTAAGGCAACAAAATAGGAAAAATGCCAAGGGTGGTGAATATTTTCGCAAGCCACTGTATATAGCTTGTGGCTCCATTTGTGTTCTTTAGGGCTGTTGCACAGTTATAAACCTATTCCCAATGCCAAGTCTCTCATGTGTTGTTTCCCTGATCCACTTGTGTGTTTTGTGTGTGTGTGTGTTTGTGTGTGTGTTGCAGGGGGATAATTCCTCCCAGCAGACCAGTGCCCTGTCAGAGCTCAAGCAGAGTCTACAGAACCAGGGTGTGTGTCTGACAAGGTGTGTGTCTGTTATGGTGTGTGTGTCTGTTATGGTGTGTGTGTCTGTTATGCCATGGTGTGTGTCTGCCATGGTGTGTGTCTGCCATGGTGTGTGTGTCTGTTATGCCATGGTGTGTGTCTGCCATGGTGTGTGTGTGTCTGCCATGGTGTGTGTCTCTGCCATGGTGTGTCTCTGCCATGGTGTGTGTCTGCCAGGGTGTGTGTCTGCCATGGTGTGTGTCTGCCAGGGTGTGTGTGTCTGCCATGGTGTGTGTCTGCCATGGTGTGTCTCTGCCATGGTGTGTGTCTGCCAGGGTGTGTGTCTGCCATGGTGTGTGTCTGCCATGGTGTGTGTCTGCCATGGTGTGTGTCTGCCAGGGTGTGTGTGTCTGCCAGGGTGTGTGTCTGCCATGGTGTGTGTCTGCCAGGGTGTGTGTCTGCCAGGGTGTGTGTGTCTGCCAGGGTGTGTGTCTGCCAGGGTGTGTGTCTGCCATGGTGTGTGTCTGCCAGGGTGTGTGTCTGCCAGGGTGTGTGTGTGTGTGTGTGTGTCTGACATGGTGTGTGTCTGCCATGGTGTGTGTCTGCCAGGTTGTGTGTCTGCCAGGGTGTGTGTCTGCCAGGGTGTGTGTCTGCCATGGTGTGTGTCTGCCAGGGTGTGTGTTGGACCTCCAGTACTCCACGTTTCACTACTGGGAGATCAGGTATACCATACATTTCAATCAATCAATTTCCACACCCAGGACGCACGTGCATGGCTTGGCAATATAGCCTAGCATCAGTGGCTTACGTCGAATTAGATCTTTAATGGGCCATTTGGCACATGCACATTATATCATCTTTGCTTTAATGTTGGTTATAAACATGATCATGATCCCTAAGTTTTGACAACGGATGGATCATCAAGATAGGAAGAGGACTGGATTACTTCAAGAAACAAAAGGCCAGACTTCAACCATGGATCGTTCTTTCCTCTTTGTTCAGTCTTCAATTTATGTAGTCACTGATACTGACCGATCAAATTATACATCAAAGAAAAGATATAGAACACACAGAATAATAATCCAGTAGTATTTGTTCAAAGTAAGTATTTAAACAGCATTTCTCCTATTTTTCTCTCCCATAGTGTCGTTTCTCCATCGGCTACTGTGAATATGACCCGAGGCAGTGCCAGGAGACCACAGTGGATATCTTTCACACCAAGCACACTAGCCGATGGAGCACACTTAGAATGCATGCCCAATACATTATTCCATTCTAAGTGATATGCAACTGTGGATAGGCCTGCTGGAACCATCTCTCACTCTCACTCTCACTCTCACTCTCTCTCTCTCTCCTCTCTCTCTCTCTCTCTCTCTCTCTCTCTCTCTCTCTCTCTCTCTCTCACACACACACACATTCTAAGTGATATGCAACTGTGGATAGGCCTGCTGGAACCATCTCTCTCTCTCTCTCACACACACACACACACACACACACACACACACACACACACACACACACACACACACACACACATATATATACACTGCTCAAAAAAATAAAGGGAACACTAAAATAACACATCCTAGATCTGAATGAATGAAATCAAATTCAACCCATGGAGGTCTGGATTTGGAGTCACACTCAAAATTAAAGTGGAAAACCACACTACAGGCTGATCCAACTTTGATGTAATGTCCTTAAAACAAGTCAAAATGAGGCTCAGTAGTGTGTGTGGCCTCCACGTGCCTGTATGACCTCCCTACAACGCCTGGGCATGCTCCTGATGAGGTGGCGGATGGTCTCCTGAGGGATCTCCTCCCAGACCTGGACTAAAGCATCCGCCAACTCCTGGACAGTCTGTGGTGCAACGTGGTGTTGGTGGATGGAGCGAGACATGATGTCCCAGATGTGCTCAATTGGATTCAGGTCTGGGGAACGGGCGGGCCAGTCCATAGCATCAATGCCTTCCTCTTGCAGGAACTGCTGACACACTCCAGCCACATGAGGTCAAGCATTGTCTTGCATTGGGAGGAACCCAGGGCCAACCGCACCAGCAAATGGTCTCACAAGGGGTCTGAGGATCTCATCTCGGTACCTAATGGCAGTCAGGCTACCTCTGGCGAGCACATGGAGGGCTGTGCGGCCCCCCAAAGAAATGCCACCCCACACCATGACTGACCCACCGCCAAACCGGTCATGCTGGAGGATGTTGCAGGCAGCAGAACGTTCTCCACGGCGTCTCCAGACTCTGTCACGTCTGTCACATGTGCTCATGTGCTCAGTGTGAACCTGCTTTCATCTGTGAAGAGCACAGGGCGCCAGTGGCGAATCTGCCAATCTTGGTGTTCTCTGGCAAATGCCAAACGTCCTGCACGGTGTTGGGCTGTAAGCACAACCCCCACCTGTGGACGTCGGGCCCTCATACCACCCTCATGGAGTTTGTTTCTGACCGTTTGAGCAGACACATGCACATTTGTGGCCTGCTGGAGGTCATTTTGCAGGGCTCTGGCAGTGCTCCACCTGCTCCTCCTTGCACAAAGGCGGATCCGCCATCCGCCCTCCTATGGCCTCCTCCACGTCTCCTGATGTACTGGCCTGTCTCCTGGTAGCGCCTCCATGCTCTGGACACTACGCTGACAGACACAGCAAACCTTCTTGCCACAGCTCGCATTGATGTGCCATCTGGATGAGCTGCACTACCTGAGCCACTTGTGTGGGTTGTAGACTCCGTCTCATGCTACCACTAGAGTGAAAGCACCGCCAGCATTCAAAAGTGACCAAAACATCAGCCAGGAAGCATAGGAACTGAGAAGTGGTCTGTGGTCACCACCTGCAGAACCACTCTTTTATTGGGGGTGTCTTGCTAATTGCCTATAATTTCCACCTTTTGTCTATTCCATTTGCACAACAGCATGTGAAATTTATTGTCAATCAGTGTTGCTTCCTAAGTGGACAGTTTGATTTCACAGAAGTGTGATTGACTTGGAGTTACATTGTGTTGTTTAAGTGTTCCCTTTATTTTTTTGAGCAGTGTATATATGCATTTTTAGGTTTACTGATCAATCATAAAGTTTGGTCTGACCAAGCCTGGCTGTTGTTTAGGGGTCCTTGCTAATTACGTGTATCAAGGACATTATTTCACTTTGACCAGAATGGTTAATGGTGGATCCGAAAATTTGTTTGGTCATTTTTGGGTAACATCTATGAGCTGTACTTTTAACTTGTCTCTGTTCTTAACCTGTTTTTGTTTTTTATATATTCATATTCATTAAAAGTGTACATATAATTAAAAATTATCCGATTTTCTTGAAACGGATTGTTCTTGTCAATTTGTGAAAGTATATGGCGCTAGCTAGTGGACATTGAAGTTCGTACACTTTATAATAATCCTAAAATATTATAATTATATGGTATTTTAGATTAATGGGTAGCCTAAATACAATCCCTAGGCTTTAACGTATCGTAATTTAATACCCTTAACACTTTAATTATTTCATTATTTGCACTGGTGGATTTATCCGTTTGAATTGTAAAGTCTGTTGTCTGTAATGCTTTTTTCGTGATGTCGGACCCAAGTGAGACTAGTTGCTGCCATTTGGGATCCTAATAAATGAACAAAACACACTTTGTTTTCTTTTTTAGTCCTCGACGATCTGATTAGACGTTATCTTTTCAGTAGATGAAGGGTTAAAATCCTTGCGTTAGGACTGGATGATAGTAAACGTCGGACAGAGGACAGCAGTGGTAGCTCGCAAGCAGTATTCCATAGCCTCGACGTGTAGGTAGCCTACGTTACGAATTGACAGTGACACAGCTGTGAGCTCCCATCCACGCTCCAGAATAATATGACATTTGGATAATTCTCCTTCAACACTAGCCACGTCGGTACAGTAAGTATTATAACATGTTTCGTTGCCATAATATATCAATTCATTAACTCTGTAAAGAAAGACGTACTTTGTCACAAACTGTATGTATTCATCCTATTCATATAGACTACAGAATAGTCATCCGCAGATAAATTACCTTCTCGGTTTTCAGGAGTTTACCACTACCATATGGGCGACTTTCATCAAGGGGAGCTGAACAGTCTAGACATTGATCTCAATTTGCATTCATGAAAACTCTTAAAAATGTCAAAGTAAAATGAGCAATAAAGACTGTTAGACTTGTAGTACGTAGCCAACATAGATCATTACTTCATTTAATATGTGTATATGGGGAGGGGGGGGGCAGTGTAGTTTCACCCCCGACTCTTCATTAGAAAACATTTGTTTGAATTAAATAAATATCCGCATGAGTTCCCGCAGGGATCGGATTAAAATCTATCTATAATCGGCCTTAATCTCGATATATGCGGTCCTCATCTGGGTTCTGCAATGAAGAGAATATAATCCCACTGAAAATACCACAAATCTTTGAATGACAGATGAGAGTCATCTTTGACTTTGATCAGGGAGAGAGAGCAGGGGCAATGACGGTTTACATGAATTTTCTCTCCTCCTAGATAGGTCAATGGATGGGGGATCATGTTCTTTCTGTATATGAAGTAACATACAGTCTCTCAGTAGCCTACCGTCTCTCAGTAGCCTACCTCTCTCAGTAACATATGCCCTAGATGAGATGCAAAATAGGTCATTCTATATGAGATGATTTATGATCACAATGGCAAATTTGCTTCATTCACATGATCTACTACCAAGATGTGGCCCACTCCACCCATCATGGTGTAGTTCATTTTCTTTCTGACAGCCAATACACCTAAATGCTTAGTAAATCAAATGGAGGACATTAGAAAAGTATGTTGCCGGATGTCAGATCCAGTATTATCAGTTCATTGGGATGATACAGTAGACTGTTGAGTGATGGACGATGATACAGTAGAAAGTGGAGTGATGGACGATGATACAGTAGACTGTGGAGTGATGGACGATGATACAGTAGACTGTGGGGTGATGGACGATGATACAGTAGACTGTGGAGTGATGGACGATGATACAGTAGACTCTGGAGTGATGGACGATGATACAGTAGACTGTGGAGTGATGGACGATGATACAGTAGACTGTGGAGTGATGGACGATGATACAGTAGACTGTGGAGTGATGGACGATGATACAGTAGACAGTGGAGTGATGGACGATGATACAGTAGACTGTGGGGTGATGGACGATGATACAGTAGACTGTGGAGTGATGGACGATGATACAGTAGACAGTGGAGTGATGGACGATGATACAGTAGACTGTGGGGTGATGGACGATGATACAGTAGACTGTGGAGTGATGGACGATGATACAGTAGACTGTGGGGTGATGGACGATGATACAGTAGACTGTGGAGTGATGGACGATGATACAGTAGACTGTGGAGTGATGGACGATGATACAGTAGACTGTGGAGTGATGGACGATGATACAGTAGACTGTTGAGTGATGGACGATGATACAGTAGACTGTGGAGTGATGGACGATGATACAGTAGACTGTTGAGTGATGGACGATGATACAGTAGACAGTGGAGTGATGGACGATGATACAGTAGACTGTGGAGTGATGGACGATGATACAGTAGACAGTGGAGTGATGGACGATGATACAGTAGACAGTGGAGTGATGGACGATGATACAGTAGACTGTGGAGTGATGGACGATGATACAGTAGACTGTGGAGTGATGGACGATGATACAGTAGACTGTTGAGTGATGGACGATGATACAGTAGACAGTGGAGTGATGGACGATGATACAGTAGACTGTGGAGTGATGGACGATGATACAGTAGACAGTGGAGTGATGGACGATGATACAGTAGACAGTGGAGTGATGGACGATGATACAGTAGACTGTGGAGTGATGGACGATGATACAGTAGACTGTGGAGTGATGGACGATGATACAGTAGACTGTGGAGTGATGGACGATGATACAGTAGACTGTTGAGTGATGGACGATGATACAGTAGACAGTGGAGTGATGGACGATGATACAGTAGACAGTGGAGTGATGGACGATGATACAGTAGACAGTGGAGTGATGGACGATGATACAGTAGACTGTGGAGTGATGGACGATGATACAGTAGACTGTTGAGTGATGGACGATGATACAGTAGACAGTGGAGTGATGGACGATGATACAGTAGACTGTGGAGTGATGGACGATGATACAGTAGACAGTGGAGTGATGGACGATGATACAGTAGACTGTGGAGTGATGGACGATGATACAGTAGACAGTGGAGTGATGGACGATGATACAGTAGACAGTGGAGTGATGGACGATGATACAGTAGACAGTGGAGTGATGGACGATGATACAGTAGACAGTGGAGTGATGGACGATGATACAGTAGACTGTGGAGTGATGGACGATGATACAGTAGACTGTGGAGTGATGGACGATGATACAGTAGACTGTTGAGTGATGGACGATGATACAGTAGACTGTTGAGTGATGGACGATGATACAGTAGACAGTGGAGTGATGGACGATGATACAGTAGACTGTGGAGTGATGGACGATGATACAGTAGACAGTGGAGTGATGGACGATGATACAGTAGACTGTGGAGTGATGGACGATGATACAGTAGACAGTGGGGTGATGGACGATGATACAGTAGACTGTGGAGTGATGGACGATGATACAGTAGACTGTGGAGTGATGGACGATGATACAGTAGACAGTGGAGTGATGGACGATGATACAGTAGACTGTGGAGTGATGGACGATGATACAGTAGACTGTGGAGTGATGGACGATGATACAGTAGACAGTGGAGTGATGGACGATGATACAGTAGACTGTGGAGTGATGGACGATGATACAGTAGACTGTTGAGTGATGGACGATGATACAGTAGACTGTTGAGTGATGGACGATGATACAGTAGACAGTGGAGTGATGGACGATGATACAGTAGACTGTGGAGTGATGGACGATGATACAGTAGACTGTGGAGTGATGGACGATGATACAGTAGACAGTGGAGTGATGGACGATGATACAGTAGACTGTTGAGTGATGGACGATGATACAGTAGACAGTGGAGTGATGGACGATGATACAGTAGACTGTGGAGTGATGGACGATGATACAGTAGACTGTGGAGTGATGGACGATGATACAGTAGACTGTGGAGTGATGGACGATGATACAGTAGACTGTGGAGTGATGGACGATGATACAGTAGACAGTGGAGTGATGGACGATGATACAGTAGACTGTGGAGTGATGGACGATGATACAGTAGACTGTGGAGTGATGGACGATGATACAGTAGACTGTGGAGTGATGGACGATGATACAGTAGACTGTGGAGTGATGGACGATGATACAGTAGACTCTGGAGTGATGGACGATGATACAGTAGACTCTGGAGTGATGGACGATGATACAGTAGACAGTGGAGTGATGGACGATGATACAGTAGACTGTGGAGTGATGGACGATGATACAGTAGACTGTGGAGTGATGGATGATGATAGATCTGGGTCTGGGATGTTGGAAGTGGTCCAAATATCACAGCTGAGAGTTCATCCTGGCGGGAGCAGAGAGAAACAGAGAGGGATTTACTCACCATATGACTCTGGACAAATCAGATCAGAGGAGGCTGGGGGGAGGAGCTATAGGAGGATGGGCTCATTGTAATGGCAGGATTGGAATAAATGGAACGGAGTCAAACGTGGTTTCTATATGTTTGATGTGTTTGATACCGTTCCATTTATTCCATTCCACCCATTACAATTAGCCCATCCTCCAATAGGTCATCCCACTAGCCTCCTCTGACGCAGATGTAGTGTAAGCTATATTCCTGGACCAAGCTGTTCACCAAACCATCCAGGAACCATCCAGAAACAGAGAATAGCTAGGTAATAATATAGAATACCTCTCCTCGACCTCTCCTCGCCTCGCCTCGCCTCTTCTCCCAACACAGTGGCTTGGCCACTCACTAATATGGCCTGTGCTTACTGTAACAGTAACTGACACACTAGAGAGAACTTGACCAAACAGTTTTATCACGTCCAAAAGATCACACATGAAAAAGTTCTGAGTGACTGACGCATGGACACGCAAATCCCCATCACATCCATTTATTGTCTCAGCTATGACACCAGTGCCAGCCGGTTAAATCTCCCACAAGCTCCATTGGAGTTCATTTAAATTTGCCGCACCTGTAGAAGTAATATCAATAACCCCTGGCAAATGAGGTGGGACATGAGGTGCTTCAGGTGTTGTTGATGCTAGAGCAGTGAACTTCAAACTCAGCTGAAAGCTTCTCATTGTTAACAGTTAACAACGCCTTCAACAACTGTCCATATCCATACACACACGCACACAAACACCTCTTCGACACACACCCCTTGTCTGAGTGCATTGTGGTCTAGTGGTGGTAATGTGTAAATGATTCCATCAGCAGTAGTGCCTGTCGTCTTTCCAACTATCTTACACTCCACCTGAGCACAAAGGTTTATTGGCACTAAGACTTTTACCTTGACCTAGTCGTGAAGGTAGGTTGAGAACACACTCCTTTCCATAGGTACCTGGATGAATCACTGTTTACAATTTACAGCAGATAGACAAATGGAACGCCTAAATATATTAAGTTAACATACGCGCGCACACATGCACGCACAAATGAACGCACACCCACAAACGCACACAAACAAACACACACACACAGCTCTTCGACACACACGCCTGTGTCTGTGCAATGTGGTCTAGTGGTGATAATGTGTAAATGATTCCATCTGCAGTAGTGCCTGTCCTCTTTCCAACTGCAGCTGTATGTGTTATTCTCTGTCCTCGTTTCTGGGCCTAAAATCAGGTTAGTCTTTCATAAGGAGCTTAGCGCAGTGGGCCACAGTGTGTTACTGATGTAATAGAGTCTCTGTCTGCTCTGTCTCTCTCATTCTCTCTCTGTCTTTTCCTCTCTCCATTTATCCCTCTCTCCCGCTCTCCTTCTCTCCCTCTCTCCTCTCTCTCTCCCTCTCTCCTTCTCTCCCTCTCTCCTTCTCTCTCTCTCTCATTCTCTCCCTCTATCCCTCTCTCCTTCTCTCCCTCTCTCCTTCTCTCCCCGCTCTGCTCTATTTTCTCTCTTTCTGCATATGCTGACCCCAGCATGGATTGATCTTCTCTGTCCCTGCATTTCTCTTTGTCCTTATTGTCTCGCTCCTTCCCTCTCTCTCTCTTATTCTCCCTTCCTCCTTTCACTATGTCCTTGTTGTCAGTCTCCCCCTCCCTCGGGGTGGCAGGTAGCCTAGTGGTTAGAGCATTGGTCCAGTATCTGAAAGGTTGCTAGATCGATTCCCAAGCTGACAAGGTAAAAGTCTGTCGTTCTACCCCTGAACAAGGCAGTTAACCCATTGTTCCCCGGTAGGCCATCATTGTAAATAAGAATTTGTTCTTAACTGACTTGCCTAGTTAAATAAAAATAAAGCAGATGTGTAGGACAGAAGCCTGAGTTTTTTAAGAAAGGACAAAGAATCCGCTGAGAGGGGGAACACAATGCCCCAAGGGAGGGATGGTGAGAGGGAGGGATAGCTACAGTGCAGTAAGGGCGACTGGTAGTACTGGGTTAGTAAACACAAGGAATGTTAGTCCTTGGGCAGAATTGGTTTAGCAACGCAGCATTATTTTAAGTATAAGAACCTTTAGATGGAGGTGCATTATACAAAGCACTTCTTTTTGAAAACTGGCTTCAAGACTATGTTGTCGCAACATATTGATTTTGGATTACTGTGTCTAATTGACATGCAACAATATGTACACTGTACAGAATGTAGAACATTATATACATCATTTGTGTAAATACTGTGTCTGCAATTAGCCTACATTCTGTGTGTCTGTGTGTGTCTGTGTGCTTATTTGATCAATGTGTGAACACAGTGCTTGTTTATACACTGTGTCTCAGCTAAATGTTGTGTCGCTGGGCCTGGTACATTGGAAATTGGTGATTAATCTGTTGTTGTGGGATTATGGGGCTGTGAAATTGTACAGGGATCTCTATGCAATGTCAATAATCTTGCAGATTATCACCTGTTTCTGGTGCCGCTTTCCTCTGGCTCATTAGATGGCACTCTGAGGAGTTGCATGGTGTCTTTAGACACCATTTTCTCTCAGGGGCCTTGTGATACGGATATAGGATTTTATGTAATTTGATCACCCAGAAATGCAAACTTGTAGTGTATTCAAGGTTTACAAAGGTTAGTCATTTCCACTTTAACATTTCATGTTGACTTCATTTGCACTAACCAAAAATGTATCAACCCCTAAAAAAATGTAAAACAATTATAATACACACAATAATTCACATTTCCTGTTGTTGCAGGATAATTTTCCTGCTTTGAGAAACTGGTCAAATTAAGATCCTACACCTGTATAGCTAGCTAGTTGTTCCACATTTGAATCTAACTCTATTTTACACAGTGTATGCAGGCAGCAGCTGTTACAGTGGAGGTGTTCACTGTTTTCCAGTCTGTCTTCAATAGCAACCTATTCCCTAAAGCAGCCCTAATCTAGGGCACCAGATTTTAATAATTAGCTGGTTGATAAACTGAATCAGGTTAGTTACAACTGGGGTTGAAAAGAAAACCTACAGAAGAATAGCTCTCCGGGAACAGGGTTGAAGACCCCTGCCCTAAAGGATATTAAGGGTGACACATTTCTTAGGACTATGCAACAGTGTGTTTTTAGACTTTATTTTTTTTTACCTTTATAACTTCTTGTCAATATGGGGGCGCTGTTTTCACTTTGTAAAAATTCGTTCCCAAATTAAACTGCCTCGTACTCAATTCTTGCTCGTACAATATGCATATTATTATTACTATTGGATAGAAAACACTCTCTAGTTTCTAAAACCGTTTGAATTATATCTGTGAGTAAAACAGAACTCAAGTTGCAGCTAACTTCCTGTCAGGAAGTGAGAAATCTGAAATCGGGCACTCTGTTCCAGGGTCAGTTTATTAATTTGCATGTAATCTATGAGTCGACATGCACTGCATACGATTTCCCCTAGATGTCAGTAAGCAGTGAGAATTGGAATGGTGTTGCTAGGTAGATCTGAGGCCGTATAAAGGCTCTTGGAACGTGGGGTGCACTCTTTTCAACGTTCGTCATGGCGCAAGACAGACCTCAGGATGGCATTCTGAAAAGCTCTCGTTATAGGCCTTAGATATATCCGGCTCTGATTTTATTCGATATAGGTGTTAAAAACATCATAATGTAGTTATTTTAAACCGAGTTATATCAGTTTATATCAGTATATTGCGATTTTCGGAATTTTCTTTGTGCTGCGTTATGAAGAGTTGGACACGTCTGGGCCACATAGCTAATGTTTGCTGCTAATTCCTAAGTTGAAGACGACAATCTACAACCGAGCAACGATGATTCTGGACAAAGGACAACTTGCACAAGATTCTGATGGAAGCTCATCAAAAAGTAAGAACTATTTATGATGTTAATTCGTTGTTCTGTTGAAAAATGTTACACTACTATTCCGCCATTAATTTCGGTGCGGTCTCGCTTTAACGCACGCTGTATGTCGTAGTAACGTTAATTTTAAAAATCTAACACAGCGGTTGCATTAAGAACTAATGTATCTTTCATTTGCTCTCCAACCTGTATTTTTTAGTCAAGTTTATGATTAGTTATTGATTAGATTAGGTGCCTCTCCCAAGATTTCTCCCGACATTTTGTTGGCAGCTTGGCTACTATTCTCATTGTATAACCACGATTTGTGCCGCTAAATATGCACATTTTCGAGCAAACAATATATGTATTGTGTAATATGATGTTATAGGACTGTCATCTGATGAAGTTTTGAGAAGGTTAGTGAAAAATTTAATATCTTTTGCTGGTTTATTCGCTATCGCTAACGTGCATGAATCAATGCTGCTGTGTGGTTGGCTATTGTAGTAAGCTAATATAATGCTAAATTGTGTTTTCGCTGTAAAACACTTAAAGAATCTGAAATATTGGCTGGATTCACAAGATCTTTGTCTTTCATTTGCTGTACACTGTGTATTTTTCATAAATGTTTTATGATGAGTATTTAGGTAATTCACGTTGCTCTCTGTAGTTATTCTAGTTGCTTTGGTGAGAGTTGTGATGGTGGCTGCAATGTAAAACTATGATTTATACCTGAAATATGCACATTTTTCGAACAAAACATATGCTATACAATAAATATGTTATCAGACTGTCATCTGATGAAGTTGTTTCTTGGTTAGTGACTATTTATATCTTTATTTGGTCGAATTTGTGATAGCTACCTATGCAGGAAAAAAATGGTGGGGAAAAAAAGTTGTGTCTTTTGCTATGGTGGTTAGCTAATAGAAATACATATTGTGTCTTCCCTGTAAAACATTTAAAAAATCAGAAATGATGGCTGGATTCACAAGATGTGTATCTTTCATTTGGTGTCTTGGACTTGTGATTTCATGAACATTTTATTATATGATATCCCTGTGGCTTTAGGCTAGGCTATGCTAGTCAGCTTTTTTGATGGGGGGGATCCCGGATCCGGGTTTGTGACTCGTTAGATTAATAGGCAAGTCAGTTAAGAACAAATTCTTATTTACAATGACGGCCTAGGAACAGTGGATTAACTGCCTTGTTCAGGGGCAGAACGACAGATTTTTACCTTGTCAGCTTGGTGATTCAATCTAGCAACCTTTCGGTTACTGGCCCAACGATCTAACCACTAGGCTACCTGCCGTCCCATAGGTCAACTCAACTCATGAAGACTAAGTCTCAAGGGGGACTCAGGAGCGGGCTGAACTTTGCATGTTGCTCCACAGCCTCATGCTGTCTGGCTTATCATCCTCTGGCCATCAACCAGCAGCTCTGTACTGTAGACTTCAATACTTCAAAGGCAGAGCCAGGTTATATGGCTGTAATGATCACAGAGACGGTGTGCTACCTGGGTGTGTGTGTGTGTTTGTGTGCGTTTGTGGGCGTGCGTTCATGCATGCGTGTGTGCATGTGTGTGTGCGTACGTTAACTTAATATATCTTGGTGTTCCATTTGTCTATCTGCTGTATATTGTAAACAGTGACTCATCCAGGTACCTATGGAGAAGGAGTGTGTTCTCAACCCACCTTCACGACTAGGTCAAGGTAAAAGTCTTAGTGCCAATAAACCTTTGTGCTCAGGTAGAGTGTGAGATAGTGTTCTGTTCAGGCGTGTGTTATCAGACTCATACATGTGCAGCGTAGAAGCGTGTTCACAGAGACTAAAGCATGATCAGAGACTATTGGGTGAGAGCATTCGCTCCAACAGATCTGCATCTCTCTTTCTCTGACTGCTGGCTTCTCTCCCTATCTGCTTTCATCTGTTGGTCTGTCTGTCTCTATGCTTTATTGTTTTATCTATTCATCCCTTTCTTTCACTCTCTTTATTCCTCCTGCAGTTGTTGAAAGGAAGGAGTGATGGAGTCTTTCCCAGGAGATGGGGAGGGCAGCCTTGATGACCTTACAGGAGGTGAGGCACTCTGGAAAATGTGCATGATGTTTAGAGACCATGTGAAAGAGTTAGTATACAATAAGTGTGTACCTATCTCTGTCAATCATCTATTAGTGTGTTAGTGTGGGTTAGTGGGTTAGAGTGGGTTATGGTGTGTTAGAATGTGTTAGAGTGGGTTAGAGTGTGTTAGTGTGGGTTAGAGTGTGTTAATGGGTTAGAGTGGGTGTTAGAGTGGTTTAGAGTGGGTGTTAGAGTGGGTTACAGGGGGTTAGAGTGTGTGTTAGAGTGGGTTAGAGTGGGGGTTAGAATGGGTGTTAGAGTGGGGGTTAGAATGGGGGTTAGAGTGAGTTAAAGTGGGTGTTAGAGTAGGTTAGAGTGTGTTAGAGTGTGTTAGAGTGTGTTAGTGGGTGTTAGTGTGGGTTAGAGTGTGTTAATGGGCTATTAGAGTGGGTTAGGCCTGTAATAGGCCTACCTTTTCCTCCATTTGGTGCTTGAAACGTTATTGTAATTATTGTAGTCAATTGATCAGTTCTCCCGCTCCCTTATAATTATCTGTGATTTCATTTTTGCTACGTTTTTGTCAGAGATTTGGCCACTTTCATTTGTTTCCTGCCGCTTCAATTGAAGGGTGTTGGGCAACCCTTTTGCGCTAAAACAACTTTGCGGTTATTTTTAGGACGACACCTAATGTTGGCTTCAACTTGGCATTCCATACAAATCCATCAATTTAAAAGGGGTACCGGTCACTTTCTCGTGATAAAAACAGAGATAGTGAGATTCAAATGGTGAGATTAATGCTACCGCTATTCATTACTTTATGATGTCGACCTGCGTAGGCCACATAGGCTACAGAAAAATCGCCATGCATCCAAAGTATTTAGTCAGGCAATGTCCACATTATTCTCACATATTTTAGAATGTAATAATCATTTGAATATCGATGCATTGGCAAGGCCCAAAAAAATATTATTCTTGAAGTGATAGTGGCAGGTTTCCATCCAATGTGTGAAAGATTGTCATGCTAATATTCATAAAACATCCAATATTCATAAAATCGGCATATTTTAAGATTTAAATGTATCACCTTGTACTTTCCCTACCCTGCGAAGTTCATCGTCATTTCTTTCATCTGTAGCCTAATAAACTGTATGCTTTCCCCGACGAGTCGTAGCGGGAGGACCACACAACATGTCACCGCGGGACTCCAAGTCTACTTCGATATGATGGTTGTGATATCAATATTTGCGCATAAAAGCGTTTCCACCAACATTTCTCGCATAATTCATTTTACCAGCACAAAAAGATCCCAACTTGTATAGTGTATTTTGTTTAGTCGACATTTAGAAAGTTTAAAGAAATATGTGCTGTTTCCATGACATTTTTTATTCAAGATTTAGGCTACTTTACTCGCATGAAAAGGCTGGATGGAAACCTGGTTAGTGTCACACATTGACCCCATTATTTATAGAAAGACCCATCTGTATGCGGGCTGTCATGACCTGTGTCCCCTAGGAAAGAGGAAGTCTAAACTGAAGACCCTTAAGATACGTCTGTTTGGGAGGACCAAGCGAGAGACCAAATTCAGCCAGTCTGCTAGTGATGTCACTGAGGCGGAGGGGCTGGGCTCAGCCGAGAATCTGTAAGTCTGTGTGTATGTGGGGGAGTTGGTGTGTGTGCGTGCAGTGGTGGAAAAAGTACTAAATTGTCATACTTAAGTAAAAGTAAAGATACCTTAATAGAAAATGACGTAAGTAAAAGCAAAAGTCTCCCAGTAAAAGTTTAAAAAGTATCTGGTTTTAAAATGTACTTAAGTGGAAAAAATACTAAATTGTCATACTTGAGTAAAAGTAAAAAGTAAATGGAAATGCTACACATCAAATTCCTTAATTAGACTGTACAATTTTCTTGTTGTTTGTATTTTTTTATTTACGGACAGACTGGGACACTGACATAATTTACAAATGCAGTATTTGTGTTTAATGAGTCTGCCAGTTCAGAGGCAGTAGGGCTGACAACGTATTATATTGATAGGTGTGTGAATTGGTTGATATTGCTGTCCTGACCAAGCATTCAAAAATGTAACATGTACTTTTTGGTGTAATACATTATTTACATAAGTATTCAGACCATTATCTATGAGACTTGAAATTGAGCTCAGGTGCATCCTGTTTCCATTGATCATCCTTGAGATGTTTCTACAACTTGATTGGAGTCCACCTGTGGTAAATTCAATTGATTGGAAATGATTTGGAAAGGCATACACCTGTCTATATAAGGTCCCACCGTTGACAGTGAATGTCAGAGCAAAAACCAAGCCATAAGGTCGAAGGAATTGTCCGTAGAGCCCCGAGACAGGATTGTGTCGAGGCACAGATCTGGAGAAGGGTACCAAAATATTTCTGCAGCATTGAAGGTACCCAAGAACACAGTGGCCGCCATAACTCTTAAATGGAAGAAGTTTGGAACCACCAAGACTCTTCCTAGAGCTGGCCACCCGGCCAAACTGAGCAATCGGGATAGAAGGGCCTTGGTCAAGGAGGTGACCAAGAACCCGATGGTCACTCTGAAAGAGCTCTAGAGTTCCAATGTGGAGATGGGAGAACCTTCCAGAAGGACAACCATCTCTGCAGCACTCCACCAATCAGGCATTTATGGTAGAGTGGCCAGACGGAAGCCACTCCCCAGTAAAAGGCACATGACAGCCCGTTTGGAGTTTACCAAAAGGCACCTAAAGACTCTCAGACCATGAGAATCAAGATTCTCTGGTCTGATGAAACCAATATTCAACTCTTTGGCCTGAATGCCAAGTGTCATGTCTGTCGGAAACCTGGCACCATCCCTACAGTGAAGCATGGTGGTGGCAGCATCATGCTGTGGGGGTGTTTTTCAGCGGCAGGGACTGGGAGACTAGTCAGGATCGAGGCAAAGATGAACGGCGCAAAGAACAGAGAGGTCCTTAATGAAAACCTGGTCCAGAGCACTCAGGACCTCAGACTGGGGCGAAGGTTCACCTTCCAACAGGACAACGACCCTAAGCATACAGGCAAGACAATGCAGGAGTGGCTTCGGGACAAATCTCTGAATGTCCTTGAGTGGCACAGCCAGAGCCCGGACTTGAACCCGATCGAACATCTCTGGAGAAACCTGAAAATAGCTGTCTAGCAAAGCTCCCCATCCAAACTGACAGAGGTTGAGAGGATCTGCAGAGAATAACGGGAGAAACTCCCCAAATACAGGTGTACCAAGCTTTTAGCGTCATACCCAAGAAGACTCAAGGTTGTAATTGCTGACAAAGGTGCTTCACAAAGTACAGAGTAAAGGGTCTGAATACTTATGTAAATGTGATATTTCAGTTTTTATTTTTAATAAATTAGCAACAATTTCTAAAAACCTGTTTTTTATTTGTCTTAGAATAAGGCTGTAACGTAATAAAACGTGGAAAAAGTCAAGGGGTCTTAATACTTTTAGAAGGCACTGTATTTTCTTTAGGAATTTAGTGGAGTAAAAGTAAAAGTTGTCAAAAATATAAATATTAAAAGTAAAGTACAGATACCCCCAAAAACTACTTAAGCAGTACTTTCAAGTATTTTACTTAACTACATGTGTGTTTACAAATGTAGCATTGATTCAATGACATCCATATTCCCTCCTCTCTCCATCCCTCGTCTACCAGGTTTTCAGGCGTTTTGGGATCACGAGCGTTGTCACATGACAGTATCTTCCTGCCCGACCAGGATCTGTCTAGTCCGGAGCAGCCCAGAGTTCTATCCCAGGAGAACGTCCAAGGCAGGATCAAAGAACTCCAGGTGAGTCTGCATTCCATGGAGAACCCTGGATCTAGAAACCTGCATATGCATCTAAAGGCCCAAACCCCATTCAAAAGGAGTCCCACACCTCAAAGTAAACCCCATTGACCAGGGCGTCAAACTAATTTTGCCCCAGGGGTCTTCAACGAGGTCAGGAAGGCCACACTGAAAATGTGTTATATTTTCTTGCCGTCAAGATGAGCAAAAGATAGTTCTCTATCCATCGTTTTTGGAATTTTCGATACTCCCTGACTTTCTAGCTTTAATTTTGGTGATTATCGAGCTGGACACAGTCAATAAACTTTATAAATGTATGTCCATTATAATTTCTACACAGTTTTGATTTGGTTTTAGCCATATATATCTACAGTACCAGTCAAAAGTTGACACACCTACTCATTCCAAGGTTTTTATTTATTTGTACTATTTACTACATTGTCTTGTAATAGTGAAGACATCAAAACTATGAAATAACACATGTGGAGTCATGTACTAACCAAAAAAGTGTTAAACAATTCCAAATATATTTATTTAGCCACCATTTGCCTTGATGACAGCTTTGCACACTCTTGGCATTCTCTCAACCAGCTTCATGAGATAATCACCTGGAATGCATTTTAATTAACAGGTGTGCCTTGTTAAAAGTTCATTTCTGGAATTTCTTTCCTTAATGCGTTTGAGCCAATCAGTTGTGTTGTGACAAGGTAGGGGTGGTATACAGAAGATAGCCCTATTTGGTAAAAGACCATGTCCATATTATGGCAAGAACAGCTCAAATAAGCAAAGAGAAACAACAGTCCATCATTACTTTAAGACATGAAGGTCAGTCAATCCGGAAAATTTCAAGAACTTTTAAAGTTTCTTCAAGTGCAGTCGCAAAAACCATCAAGCGCTGTTATGAAACTGGCTCTCATGAGGACCGCCACAGCAAAGGAAGACCCAGAGTTACCTCTGCTGCAGAGGTTAAGTTCATTAGAGTTAACTGCACCTCAGATTGCAGCCCAAATAAATGCTTCACAGAGTTCAAGTAACAGACACATCTCAACATCAACTATTCAGAGGAGACTGTGTGAATCAGGCCTTCATAGTTTAATTGCTGCAAAGAAACCACTACTAACGTACACCAATAAGAAGAAGATAATTACTTGTGCCAAGAAACACAAGCAATGGACATTAGACCAGTGGAAATCTGCCCTTTGGTCTGATGAGTTCAAATTTGCGATTAATGGTTCCAACCTCCGTGTCTTTGTGAGACGCAGAGTAGGTGAACTGATGATCCCACCGTAAAGCATGGAGGAGGAGGTGTGATAGTGTGGGTGTGCTTTGCTGGTGACACTGTCAGTGATTTATTTAGAATTCAAGGCACACTTAACCAGCATGGCTCCCTCAGGATTCTGTAGCGATACACCATCCCATCTGGTTTGAGTTTAGTGGGACTATCATTTGTTTTTCAACAGGACAATGACCTAACAAACCTCCAGGGTGTGTAAGGGCTATTTGACCAAGAAGGAGAGTGATGGAGTGCTGCATGAAATTACCTGGCTTCTACAATCCCCGACCTCAACCCAATTGAGATGGTTTGGGATGAGTTGGACCACACAGTAAAGGAAAAGCAGCCAACAAGTGCTCAGCATTTGTGGGAACTCCTTCAAGACTGTTGGAAAAGCATTCCAGGTGGAGCTGGTTGAGAGAATGCCAAGAGTGTGCAAAGCTGTCATCAAGGCAAAGGGTGGCTATTTTGAAGAATCTCAAATATAAAATATATTTTGATTTGTTTAACACTTTTTTGGTTACTACATGATTCCATATGTGTTATTTCCTAGTTTTGATGTCTTCACTATTATTCTACAATGTAAAAAAAAAAAAGAAGGAAAACCCTTGAATGAGTAGGTGTTCTAAAACTTTTGACCGGTAGTGTATATATATTTTTTTTGAATGGATTGGACCCCCATGGCATAGACCCTCATTCTTCTGTGTAAATTTGGAATTGATGTCAATGGGTTACCAAGCAGATCTCAAGCGAAGTTTCTGCATTTTTTCTGATTGGCCAGATGAAGCTGCTGCAGCAGAACATGCATCTAGGCCCACCCCCACTGGTTCTGCCAATTAAACATCCCGAGGACCTGGGGGGCAGCTCAGAGGACGATGGTCTGCCCCACAGCCCCCCCGAAATCTCCATAGGCAACAACATAGCCCCCAGGGGGTTATCTTACAAGGTGAGCCCATCACCCACCTGTATCAGCCACTCTCTCCATCCGATCTCCAACCACCACCCTCAACAAATTCCAAACCCTCCATACCTCAATTTTCTCTCATCGAGTCAGTAATTATTTGCATATTCCAGCAGTGCAGATACAGTAGTTGAACATTTCATTCCTCATCAGCCATTGTGCATCACCCAAACCCTTCCCTTTTCCTCCACAGTTCCCTGCCCCTCCCAGGCACCATAGCTCTCTGAATTTAGCAGGAAGTGAGAAGGAAGTGCAGGTTATACCTTTTCCTGTTTGTGTGTCACTCACTATATCACTTGATCTCAACTATGAGTTGTCATAGATCCAGATGTTTATCCTGTGTTTTATTTGTTCATAGGCCTGCTCCCAACCCTCGTCCCGTCCCCTCTCCCCCGTGCCCAAACCTCCTCTTACCAACTCCGTGCCCCCCACCCCATCTGCCCCCCAAACTGGCTTCTCCCCTGCCCCCCCTGCCTTGGACTTCAGCACCCCAGCCCAGTTCACCCCCTGCCTGGATAACTCTGCCGCCCGCCACCGCATGTCCATCAAACCCAGGAACCAGAGAGCCAGCGCCAAGAACAAAAGGCTGAACATGGTAAGTCCTGCCTGGGCATACCAACACCACATGGGGCTCTGCCTCTGGATCTCACACATACAGAGGAAGGCTCAGGAAATATCAAAATACTAACTGGATACACTTGCTCTATGATTAGTCTCTCGCTTTCTCACTCCCTTGCTCTCTGAATTTCAATTTCAATTTAAGGGATTTATTGGCATGGGAAACATATGTTTACATTGCCAAAGCAAGTGAAATAGGTCAACAAAAATGAAAAACAATTTAAACATTTTACGGTAAACATTACTCACAAAAGTTCCAAAAGAATAAAGACATTTCATATGTCATATTATGTGCAAATAGTTAAAGTACAAAAGGGAAAATGAATAAACATAAATATGGGTTGTATTTACAATGGTGTTTGTTCTTCACTGGTTGCCCTTTTCTTGTGGAAACAGGTCACAATCTTGCTGCTGTGATGGCACACTGTGGTATTTCACCCAATAGATATGGGAGTTTATCAAAATTGGGTTTGTTTTCTAATTCTTTGTGGGTCTGTGTAATCTGAAGGAAACATGTGTCTTTAATATGGTCATACATTTGGCAGGAGGTTAGGAAGTGCAGCTCAGTTTCCACCTTGAAGAGGGTGGGTGGGGCTTAAACTGCATCCCTGTCTCACCCCACGGCCCTGTGGCAAGAAATGTGTGTGTTTTTGCCAATTTTAACCACACACTTGTTGTTTGTGTACATAGATTCTATAATGCCGTATGTTAGTCCCCCAACACCACTTTCCATCAATTTGTATAGCAGACCCTCATGCCAAATTGAGTCAAAAGCTTGATGACTCTCCATCTGTCCCCATCTCTGCTGAGTTCCGCGAGGCCTTGCAGGAGAGCTGGGCCTCTGCCAGGGGGAGCTTCCGACTCACAGCAGAGACTATACCATGGAGTTATGTTGCGGGCGTGAAGTCACTCGGCCTCCGGGAGTACCCGACTATGGACACCATGCCACCTTGGCTGAGCTTATGCCTTCCCATTGTGACAGGTGTGATGGTGTCATCCGTCACCGCCATAGGGACGTGCCTTGGGGTCCCAGGCTCGGAGCGCCAGAGGAGAGGCGGGCCCCAGCAGGACCCATAACACACCCTTCCCCGGCCTCGGCCGCTTCTCCCGGTCTCAAAGGGCAAAGTGGGAGGAGGGTGTGGAGACCCCCTGGGTGTTTGCCACAGTGCTCTAGGGTTACCATCTCCAATTACAGTTCTGGCCACCGTCCTTCATGGGCCTTCATGTCACCACAGTGGCCGACCCCCTGAAGAAAACCCTGCGGCTGGAGATCTCCTCACTCCTGGACAAGGGTGCCATCTGCAGGATCGAGACATCAGAACGGCTAGGTGGGTTCTACTCCACTTATTTTGTGGTCCCAAAAAGAAACGGAGGGTTTCGACCGATTCTGGACCTCCGCAACCGTAATGGGTACTTAGGTTCCACATGCTGTCAACATGCCCGCGTGGTTTGTGACGCTGGACCTGAGGGATGCGTACTTCCATGTTCCTGTTCACCCAGCTCATTTGCAGCACCTCCGATTTGCTTTCGAAGGGACGGCTTACGAAATTCATGGTTCTTCCCTCCAGCCTCTCCTTGGCACCCTGCACTTTCACAAAGTGCATGGACGCTGTCCTGGCACCTAACACGTCACGAGGATTGTTGATCCTCAATTACCTGGACGATTGGCTGATTGGTACCCCAACCAGGACCCAGGTCCTGTCAGACAGAGACATGCTCCTGACCCACATCAGCGGGATGGGCATTACTGTAATCAACAAGAAGAGTCATCTGATGCCCACGCAGAGGGTGGGCGAACTGGATTCAGTCCTCATGAAAGCACGCCTGCCCACCAGAAGGGTTCAGGCGATCTTATCTTGCCTCGACCACTTTCGGCAGGGGCGGGTGGTATCCGCCCTGCCAACGCCTGTTGGGCTTGCTGACGGCAGCCTCGTTGCTGATTCCCCTGGGCCTGCTCCATCTCCGGCCTCTTCAGCAGTGGTTCAACTCCCACTGGCTGCACCCGAAGCGCCACCGTCACCGCCAGCTTCGGGTGACCACACAGTGCCTCATTGTTGAGGTGGCGCTGTCGCTCCTTTCTCTTAGGTGGGGTGGAGATGCTGAGGATGTGCCGCCAGGGGCTGGTCAGCACAGATGCCTCCCAGATCGGCTGGGGGGTGTGACCACGGGCAGGTCAGCCAGCGACTGTTGGCTACCCCCTTGCAGCAGCAGGTACATCAATGCACTAGAGTTCTGAGCTGTACTGCTGGCTCTGCGGTATTTCCTTCCACATCTGAAGGGAAGACATGTCCTGGTGAGAACGGACAACACCACAGTGGTGGCTTACATCAACCATCAGGGTGGCCTGAGGTCCCACCGCCGCCATCTTATGACACGGGAGCTCCTTCTCTGGGCTCAGGGACGTCTAGCGTCTCTACACGCAGCACATATACCTGGCATCCTGAATGTGGCAGCGGATATGCTCTCGAGGGAGGGCCCGCCATCTTGGGACTGAAGCCTACATCCCCAGGTCGTGCAGCACCTGTGGGACAAGTTTGGGAGGGCGCAGGTGGACCTGTTTGCCTCCCTAATCAATGCACACTGCCCCCTGTGGTACTCTATGTCGGATCTATGTGCTGGGCTTGGTAGCTCTGGCTCACGATTGGCCAGGGCTGGAGCTTTACGCATTCCCCCCTCTTTTTCCCCTGATCCAGGATGTGCTGGACAGGACCAGGATGGTGGAGCATCATCTGCTGCTGGGTGCCCCATACTGGCCCATACGACCCTGGTTCAGCCTTCTCCTGTCCCTGTTGTCTGGGACACCTTGGCAACTGCCCCTGAGACCCGACCTGCCGGAGGAACTCTGTGACGTCCGAGACTGCACCGCCTCAGTCTGTGGGCTTGGCCGCTGAACGGCACCAATGGTCCATGTTAGGACTACAGGAGGGCGTAATAAACACCATGTAGAGTGCAAGGGCGCTGGTTACAACCGCAGCATACCAGTTGCACTGGCGGTTGTTCTGCTTTTGGTGCACTGGTATTGAGGTTGTGCACAAGTCATGCAGGGTGCAGTATGTCCTCCAATACCTTCAGTCTGGCTTGGATGAGGGTTTGGCAGCCTCTACACTGAGAGGGTATTTGGCTGCTATATCTGCCTGCCATGTGGGGTGGATGGACAGGCCGGTGGGGCGCTATCCCTTGTTCTCCAGGTTTATGAAAGGGGTTCGTCGCCTGCATCCAGCTAGGACCCACTCAATGGCGAGCTGGGATCTGGATGTGGTCTTGGCAGCTTTGGCAAAGCCGCCTTTCAAACAGTTGGAGTCTGCCTCCCTGAAACACCTCTCTATGAAGGTGGTTTTCTTGGTAGTGATTACTTCCATGAAGAGGGTGGGTGAGCTCCATGCTTTTTCGGTAGGTTCTGAGTGCCACCGGATGGATCCCGGTGGGAGGAGTATATCTCTCCGCCCCAACCATTCATTCCTCCCGAAGGTTCTGCTTACAACCCCCGGCAGTGTTAGGGGAGTCTGGGCCTCCCTCCAGCATCACCTCCCCTTCCGGGGACTGTGCCGGGGCCCTCCTTCCACATTGATGGCCCCTGCGTCTCGGTCCTCGCTGGGATTTTACCGCTGACTGACCAGGTCCCTCCCTGGAGTGATACAATATAGTGAAATATAACGAAGGTTACGTATGTAACCACGGTTATGTGAGCTATATGGATCACTCCAATCCTCTACGGCGCTAGAGGCGCCTCAAAAATGATGTAGAGAACATGTTTCGCGGCCATGCGGTCTATATATAGGGGCGAACCCAAGCCGTGACACAGGTGTACACGGGAGTTAATCTGTAAATCCTCACCTTGGATGTATCCCTCTGCCGGGGACTGATACCAATATATTGGAGTGATCCATATAGCTCACATAACCGTGGTTACATACGTAACCTTCGTTATCAGTCCTTGGTTCCAAATATTGGGGAAGATCCTATAGCTAAGGATGATGTTAAAGTGTTTAAGTATAGCCAATTGGAATTTGTGCTCTGTATATTTTAATATGTGATCCTAAGATTTGTATTTGATCATGTATATGTTTGTGCTGTTTGTTCTTTGTTATAGGGCCAAAAAGATTGGAGAAGTTGTTTATCCATACATCTCTTTTTTCTATAGATAACTCTTCCTGTTGTTGTTTGTTTAGTGTTATCCAATTTTCCCAGAAGTGGTTAGAGTCTATTGATTCTTCAATTACATTGAGCTGATTTCTGACGTGCTGTTCCTTCTTTTTCCATAGTGTATTTCTGTATAGTGTATTAGTGATACTCTCACTCTCTCTCTCTCAATTTAAGGGGCTTAGTTGGCATGGGAGACATATGTTTACATTGCCAAAGCAAGTGAAATAGATAATAAACTAAAGTGAAATAAATAGTAAACATTACACTCACAAAAGAATAAAGACATTTCAAATGTCATATTATGTCTATATACGGTGTACGGTGTTGTAATGATGTGCAAATAGTTGAAGTACAAAAGGGAAAATTAATACACATACATATAGGTTGTATTTACAATGGTGTTTGTTCTTCACTGGTTGCCCTTTTCTTGTGGAAACAGGTCACAAATCTTACTGCTGTGATGGCACACTGCGGTATTTCACCCAATAGACATGGGAGTTTATCAAAATTGGATTTGTTTTCGAATTCTTTGTGGGTTTGTGTAATCTGAGGGAAATGGTATGGTCATACATTTGGCAGGAGGTTAGGAAGTGCAGCTCAGTTTCCACCACATTTTTTGGGCAGTGTGCACGAGGTCTTCCTTTGGCGGCCTTTCTCAATAGCAAGGCTATGCTCACTGAGTCTGCACAGTCAAATATTTCCTTAATTTTGGGTCAGTCACAGTGGTCTCTCAGATCGTTCACAGCTTTGTGGAAGTTACCTGTCACGCTGATGTTTAGGCTGAGGTATGTATAGTTTTTTGTGTGCTCTAGGGCAACGGTATCTAGATGGAATTTGTATTCATGGTCTTGGCAACTGGACCTTTTTTGGAACACCATTAATCTTGTCTTACTGAGATTTACTGTCAGGGCCCAGGTCTGACAGAATCTGTCTCGTTCTCTCTCTATCTCCAGACTGAGTCGAGACCACGCTCAGAGAGTCTCAACAACTTTGACCAACCGTTGACCGAAGAAGAGGAAGGGCCTGCCATTACCGGGAGGAGAACACATTTACGCTGTCACTCTACCCTGATCCCAAAGGCGCAACAAGGGGGGTCGACCACCCCCACTGCACCCCCAGAGCTGACACCCCTAAAGTCGAGTTCCACAGAGGCTGAGGGGTCCCCCAAAAAACCCACTCACCCCTGCAAGCCCTCCCCACAGGAGCAGCCCCATCCTGGGGTTCCAGTTGTCTCCCCTGTGACCCGCCAGCTACCTGGAGCTAAACAGCCACAGCCCTCATCTGTGACCACAGTGCAGGACCTGAGATACACTCCACAACAACAGTCCCTGAAACAGTCCCTGGGAGCCCCCAAGCCCCCAGACCCATCCCAAACCAAGAGGGACGTCCTGAGCAAGAGTGGGGTACCGAATTCTACCCCCAGCACCGAGGGTAGCCCCAAAGACGAACCACTCCTTTCTGCCAGGCCCACAGCTAGCCTGACCTCAGTGGTGACTCTCAGAACGTCCTCTCTGAGGAGCAAGACAGAGGCTAGGGCTGGTGGTCAGAGTACCACACAGCCACCTGCAGGCCAGGAGGACACATGTCAGGCAGAGCCAATGTCCACTGAAGGAGCTCCGAAGCCAGGCTCCAGGCCCTTCCTGTTCTCCATCAACTCAGCCAAGGGGCGAGAAACACCCAGGATGGGAAGTGGTGGTTTCTTGGTAGTAGTGGAGCAGGCTGGGGATGGGGAGAAGAGGGAGGGGAGGGAGGAGGGGACAGAGGTAAAGTTGACCCCCTCAAACGCCAGCCAGAGGGGGCAGGAGCAGCAGAGGGGCAGGCGGGAGAGGGACAAGCCCAAAGAAGAGGTGTTGACTGCCATCGATATGGGGGGGAAAGTCTCAGAAGGGGAGGAGGTGGAGGAGGAGAGCGGTGAGGGAGTGGAGGATGCAGTGGAAGCAAAGGAGGAGACAGAGGTAGATGGGAAAATTGCATTTGGCGTGAACCTTCGCTCCATCTCTCTCTCTCCGAGGGTACAGGCGGAGGCAACCACCAGCCAATCAGATCTCAAGATAAAGCGTCACAGTGCGGAGGTGGGCGCTCTCCTTCTTGCCCCTTATACTCCCACCTCAAAACCCACCGGGCTTGAGGGGCTTCGGGACACCCCTCCAACCAGGGCTAACTCCATGCCCAAAAAGCTCTATACAAACAACTGGGATGCCCCCACAACACTGTATTCATCCAGGGGAAGAGCTGGCTCCCTCAGAGAAGCAGGTGAGACCCACTCTCTGAAATGTATGAATCATCAGCCATGTGGGTAAATGATACACATAATATACTGTAAGTCATGCGTTTACTGGATAGGGATGTCAGTGCTGGACTTTGTCCCCAGCTACACTTCTACAGAATATACAATCTCTATGTTATCAGGGCAGTTAACCAATGAAGGAGATATGCTGCACTAGAATAAGAATGACAGGCTACACTGGAATGATAGACTGTTACTGTGTTCATTAAAACACCACCAGTGTTGTTTCATCATGTGAATGTGTCTAACCCAGTTTCCTCCCTCAGATACAGCAACCCCCGCCCAGCCTACCCCCTCGCCTCTCATCAAAGAGGCCCAAACCACCCCAGCTACACCTGAAGAGGACCAAACCCTCCCTGTCCTACCCATAGAAGCCCAGGCTACCACCTCAGCCCCTCAGAACCCCCCGACTGCCCCCCAGGCGGCACCCCAGGCTGCCGTATCGTGGATGAGCATGGCATGGGGGAAGACCAGGGGCCTCCAGCAGCTCTTCACCAGCAGTTTGCCCAGAGAGTTCACCGGCATGCAGTCCCCAACTCAACCGCAGGCTCAGACCACAACGCAACCACACACACCGGCACTGGCTAGGATTGTGATGCAAACTCAGAGACAGAATGCAACAGAACCACAAACGACAATGCCACCACAGGCTCAGACCACAATGCAACCCCTGACTGCTAAACTACTGCAGTCACAGAATGCAGTGCAACCACCACAGACAGTAGCACAAGCCCCCACACAGACCATAAAACTACCAGTGACACAGACCACAACGCCACCACAGGCTCAGACCACAAAGCTACCAGTGACACAGACCACCAAACACCTGCAGACCACCAAAACACCACAGACACAGAACGCAACACAACCACAAACAATGACACAACAATCAACACAGAACTCAAAACCATCAACACAGACGTCCAACCAAATCAACACTCGAGCAGCACAACCAATCGCTACTCAACCTCTAGCCCAGTCTACACAACGCTCCGTGTCTCAGGTGACCCCACAGTCCAGCCGGCGAGCAAACCAGCCCACCCTGTGCTCCACTCCACAGACCCAAGCCCAAATAACACTACGGATCGCCCCAATGGGTGCAACTTCCACTCAGCCACCGTCCCCATCTACCCTCTCGTCAAGCCCACGCTCCACACCCAGCCAGCCCCCTTGGAGCGCACAAGGTCTCAACCCTATCCCCCAGCCCAAACCAGCCTTAGCTCCAACAACAACCCCAGTCCAACTCCTAGTGAGAGGTGAGAAGGTCCCTGGCGACCAGAGGAATAGTGAGGGGGCGGCTGTGTCAACAGAGAAGAGGGTAGACCGGGACAGGCCATTGACTGTGGGAGGGACGGCAGCCTTTCTGGAGAAACGGGCAGAGTGGACCCCTCCTGCTGGAAGCAAGGTAACATCCCTGCTTTCTCTCACACATCATCTGAGAACAGAGGTGTTAATCAAATAGAGTTTCAGTTCACTCTCACTCCTCCCCAATACAGGTAGAGCTCAGGAGAACCAGGACCACACCTGAGTCTCAGCCCACGGCTGAATTGGCTGCTCCTCCCAAAGCCACAACTACTCACAGAGACGCTAAAGATGCCAAACTCGACAGGAGGCCAGGTAGAGCGATGTTAAATACATAGGATGGGTTAAAATAATGACTGAATTATATGTTATAGTAACCATTAAGATAGTGTCCTATTAATTTCTATGGTCATCATAACAGCCTCTCTATGTGTCCCCCTCTTAGAATCGAGCCCAGCCATAGTGGCAGGCAGACTTGCAGACCGAGACGACAAATGGCTGAGGAAAAACATGCCAACTTCATTGTCTCCATCATCACCTTCGTCATCATCCCCCTTGCAGACCATTTCTGACAGCGGGGGTCAGCCATCTTGGATGGAACTGGCCAAGAGGAAGTCAATGGCCTGGAATGACAAGACCATGGACTGATAGAATGAGAAAGAAAGAGAAAGAAAGAATGAGAAAGAAAGAATGAAAGAGGGGGAGCGTCGGGGGGATATGTACTGTAAATATAGAGAGATAAAAAGAGAGAAGGGGGAGTTCCTTATTTGAATGCACTTATTGCTAATTGCTCTGGACAAGAGCTCCATTGTAAGTTGTGAGAGACAGAGGGAGAGAAACATCCACAATGGTAGTGATGGGAATGTAGAGAGACTGAAGGAGATGTTAAGTTCATTGAAGTGGAATTTAATTGACCTTGGAAGCAACCGCTATTGGCAAAACATGCTTCCCTTGAATGTACAGATGTGCTGTGTTTGCAAAACAATGTTTGTATTTCATGTTTCTTGTATGGGATAACTATGAAGCTGATTGGTTTCCTGTCAATAAATTCTTATGTTTGGAGTTTTGATCCAAACATATTTTTTTCCCAAAGTCTGGGCTTATGTTGGAGATGGAAATAATATTATTTGAATTATCTACGAATGCTTCATCAGAAATAAATGATTTCTATGATACAGTAGTTGTCTGTAATAAATGTTGATGTCTCGGTGTGTTTTCTGTCAATAAGACAGTTGTCTGTCATTGTATTTTTGCTGACTATACAAACAGAGCATTAAAAGTACCCTGTCCGTGATCCCACTCCCCAAAGATGTCCCAGGGGGAGTCGGGATATGCAAAAACACATTTCCAACAGGACAAATATAATCACCCACCAAATTATTATTTAAGCATTTAATTTCAAAACTATTTTGGTTATTCAAAGACAGAAAGCGGCACAGAAATATAAAATGAGTCAAACCACATTTAAAGCAGCATGTATGACTAGTCTGGCCTGGGAGAATATCAGAACGTCAGAAAATGTAAATGAGGAAAGGAGGGCAACATTCACCCGGTCATTACGTGCTGTACCAAGGGGTGGCGCTGTGGCAATTCTTGTCTACCCCCTTGTGTAACTAGTGGCTCTGCCTATTGCTCTCTGCTTACATTACGAAAACACACATACATGATTCACTAAACACAGACAACTTCTCAAAGTTTTATGAAGCCATACCATCTTTCCCTGGTGTTATTTGCCGCGACACTGTGCCTTTGTGAGAGCTACACTCTTAGGAACTCTTGGGCTGTCGCGTCCAACGACGCCGTGTCCGAGGAGGAGGCCGCCCCGTTGTGCTAGTGGACAACAGCGGGCTTTGGAAACCGGCATATCCGCACTCGGTGTTACAAGATAGTGCGGAGAAGCCCAAAGAAAGCGTCAAATCGAAAACCAAGGATGCAGCGCCCGTGTCCTCTGCGTCCAGGGTGTTCTCCTATCGGATGGAGGAGATGACAGCGCCCGCCAGTACCCCGTCACCTCCACCACACCAGGAGACGGCGAGGACGGTCAGATACATGGCCCACTACAGCGACTGAGGACATCTCGCCACCATCTCCACTCAAGACCTGGTACAATACTACATTACAATTGCTCCATGAAGCACATTATCACTCAACATGTACTATCATGTGTTGTGTTCAAATAACAGCCATGTATAGCCTGTGTATTACAATATTTTGTGTCCACAGATAAAGGGCCTTCCTTTTGGGAATATCTTCTCAGTCAGTGATGGCCCAAAGGACAACAGTACAGGAGTCCTCTATTTCTACGTCACCCTGATGGACAACACTGTAGCAGACCTGAGAAGCTTCCCATTCGCCTCTCTCACTTTCTCAGATGCAGAGGGAGACTCCTGCAGGTAGAACAGAGTGTGTACTGGGTTGTGATACAACCCGGGATCGAACCAGGGTCTGTAGTGACACCTCTAGCACTGAAATGCAGAGCCTTTGACCTCTGCACCACTCAGGAGCTCTTGGGTCCCCATCCAGTACTACATTGAAGTGGCACATTAATGCTTGCTGCGTGTATGTCTGTGTTATGGTTCAACATTATGTTATGTCTCCCCAGGCAGCAGATGTATGATCCTGAGGACTGACTCTGACAGGCAAGATGGTGGAGGTGGACCCAGAGGAGGTGGAGTTTGCCAAGGAGGCCATGTTCTCCAGGTGTGTGCGCATGGCACACTAATTGCTCATCCTCCCTGAACATGTTTTGAGTGTCTGTCCAATTGTCTCTACATATGTGCAATGTGTGTGAGCCTTTGTACTTAGCATACCTGTCTGCGTGTTTAGTGAGTATAATGCTCTTGCTCGTCCTCTCCCTCCAGACACCCTGTGATGAAGAAATGGCCAGTGGGACACAACTGGTTCTTTATGAAGCTGCAGCTGACCCAGGTCTGGCTCCAGGATTGGGTCGGAGGGGTGTCACTCATCCCCCTGGAAGACTACTTCAAAGCCACACCCTACTGAGAGGAACTTCATCCACAATGTATATGAAATCTACTACACCGTGTCAGATACAACACACGTTACCAATACAAGACTGGGTGTTAGCTTCCCTGTATGGCACAGCAGCTGTCATCACATTCATCACCACAAACACAACATAATGGGAGGCTCTAGAACCTTCAAACTCAACTCTAGACCTAGATGCCAGTTCCACTGTGTTTCATTGTTGCCCTCTAATCAGGGACTGATTTAGACCAGGGATACCAGGTGGGTGCATTTAGTTCTCAGCTGGAACAGAAAACCAACAGGCTGCGGACCTCGTAGGGTAAGAGTTGAATAGCCCTGCTCTAGAAGCTCTAGTTCTGGAATATTTGGAAGTGAGATGGGAAACATGAAGAGAGTTTAGACCTTCTCTAGGCAGAGTGTGGTCTTACCATGGATCATGCAGAAGTAACAACAAATGTAAGATGTCCCCCTATGTCATCCAGTTCAAGGGAAAGCTTCTTCAGAATGTGAATATACAGACGTAGATATAGATGCCTATAAGCAGACACTGGAGATTGTTAAATGTACAGAATGATTTACTTGCTTTGCAGATGTTTATCCAATGCTACCACAAAGCCTTTTCACATAATCTTCTGTCCAACAGCTAGACAATGACAAACCAAAAACCTACCTAAAACAGGCTCATGTCTGGTGGACAATAGATTGACTCTGATCTTGAGTTGTGTCAAGTCACATTTCTATTTTATGCTTAGGTCAAATAATGGACATGTTTTCCCAGTCTTTCAATCGCGGTTATTGATGCAGTAGCCGAAAGTTGATAAAGTGTTCTGATTTTTCATTTTTAAAATAATTGGACCACTGTCAATGTAGGTATGCTCCTAATTATGCACCGATCAAAATGCCTTTTTCTGTATTAACTGCTTTTCAGAAAGTATTTTGGTTGCACTTGCGGTTCTATTCTTTGGTTGCTGAAATCTCGTGTTTCCAGTCTGTCCACACTAGTCGCGGCTCAACTCCGTCATATCATGGAGTTGAGTTTAACCGGCTACACATTATTAAAACAATTATAGTCTTTGGTAAATAAATACTGGACTGATTCAGTCCTGAGGAAGTGCAAACTGCATACAGTATTTCTAATTTTGTTGTCAATGTATTTGTTAATTTGTCAAACAGTATTTTGGGATTTTGGTGCTGAAGAGAGCGGGCTCCAGAGTGGCGCAGCGGTCTACGGCACTGCATCTCAGTGCTAGAGGCATCACTACAGACCCTGGTTCGATTCCAGGCTGTATCACAACCGGCCGTGATTGGGAGTAGGGTTGCACATTTTGGGGAATATTCAGTGGAAACTTTCCGTGGGAATTAATGGAAATATATGCACATAAATCTTTTACCTTATCATAAGTAGGCATAATTGCAAATGATTAAATCCTTCCAATAGAAATAAAAAAAAAACTATTTAGTTATGAATTGAACTTTAATTAAATGAGTTGACTTTTCACATGGGATGATTTCACTGAGCAACAAAAGAAAGGGAATATGTAAAATGATAGTCTAGAAACTAAAGCTTTGGTTGTCTTCCTCTCAGGCTTCCATGTCTTCTCCCTGGACCTCCTCAATGTCCACCTCTTGAACATCAGATTCTGAGGCCTCATCTTCACTGTCACTTTCCAACCTTGTTGAGGATGGCTTATTGTCATGCTCAAAATGCCAGGATGGCTACCAATTTTTCAACCTATGTCTTGGTCAGCCTGTTGCGTGCTTTGGTGTGTATGTTCCCAAACAAGGACCAGTTGCGCTCTGAGGCGGCTGATGTCCCTTCCACCAGGTGGCTGATGAGATATGTTGGCACAACTGCCATATGGCATCTCCATCCCAAAGCCCTTGCTTGGAAGTGTACTTCGCCAGACTGCCAAGAACCTTGCACTCATCCAGGCCAAGGTGGCGAGACATGGTAGTGATGACACCATAGGCCTTGTTGATCTCTGCACCAGACAGGATGCTCTTGCCAACATGTACGCTGCAGCGTGTATGGGCTTCAGGCATAAGTTTTCACGCTTTTTGATGTATTTCAGAACTGCAGTTTCCTCTGCTTGGAGCAACAGTGAAGTGGGCAGGGCAGTATGGATTTCTTCTCTTACATCTGCAAGCAGAGTCTGAACATCAGACAGGATGGCATTGCCTCCCTCAATCTGTGCAATGGCTACTGCTATAGGTTTCAGGCTACTTACCACTCTCCCAAAATACATCATCCAGGATGATCCTCTTGATGGGGGTGTCCATATCGGCAGACTGTGATATGGCCATTTCTTGGAGAGACTCCTTCCCCTCCAGGAGACTGTCAAACATAATGACAACACCACCCCAACGGGTGTTGCTGGGCAGCTTCAATGTGGTGCTCTTATTCTTTTCACTTTGCTTGGTGAGGTAGATTGCTGCTATAACTTGATGACCCTTCACATACCTAATCATTTCCTTGGCTCTCTTGTAGAGTGGTTGGTTTTCATGGTTTTCAGTGCCATGATGTCCTTGAGGAGCAGATTCAATGCATGAGCAGCACAGCCAATGGGTGTGATGTGGGGGTAGGACTCCTCCACTTTAGACCAAGCAGCCTTCATGTTCGCAGCATTGCCTGTCACCAGTGCAAATACCTTCTGTGGTCCAAGGTCAATGATGACTGCCTTCAGCTCATCTGCAATATAGTGACCGGTGTGACTGTTGTCCCTTGTGTCTGTGCTCTTGTAGAATACTGGTTGAGGGGTGGAGATGATGTAGTTAATTATTCCTTGCCCACAAACATTCGACCACCCATCAGAGATGATTGCAATACAGACTGCTTTCTCTCTGATTTGCTTGACCTTCACTTGAACTCTGCATCCAGCAAATGAGTAGATAAAGCATGTCTGGTTAGATGGGTGTATGCTAGGCAAAGAACATTCAGAAATCTCTTCCAATACACATGGTCTTTGAGCATCAGAGGTGAACCAGTTGCATACACAGCTCGAGCAAGACATTCATCAGCATTTCTCTGACTACATTCCTCCATTGTGTAAAAAAACTTTGGAGGACCATGAGCTGTTGCTATCGATACGGTGTCTGAGTCATAATTTTCACCTCAAATAGAATTATAGGGACTTTTGTCAGAGGTTGCTTGTTGTGAGCTCTGAGGGAACTTTATGCACTTGGCCAGATGATTCTGCATCATTGTTGCATTCTTCACATATGATTTGGCACAGTATTTGCAAATGTGCACAGCTTTCCTTCTACATTAGCTGCAGTTAAGCAGTTAGATTAAACAACTCCTTTGTAAGATAAATGTTTTAAAATGAAACATGTATGGAAACAGGTGAATTAACACTCCTCAGTTAGCAGGCTCAAGCAAGCTAAAACCCACATGGCAGCAAAAAATAAATAGCAGAAAGTGTTAACAAGTTAGAAACGATTTAAACACACTTTGCTGTAAGCTACTATTTACTAGTTAACAAAAAATAATGTATGTCATGTAAAATATATTCACCCCACCCAGCATTTTAATCAAAACTTACCAGAAAGCATGTAGTCGTTGGCTCAGACAGTGTAGTAGTGTGGGCTCAATAGCATCTCATTAGTGTGCAAGATCTTGAGAATCCGCTGTACATGTGATGGAAGAGTGCACTGTGCATGCCGAGGGTTTAAACAAAATATGCCACAAGACCTATAATTGCCTTATGTGTATCCCACAAAAAAGGTTCACTGTCAAGCTACATTTTTAAAATGAATTTAAGCAAAGTTCCCCGAATTCCAGGGCTTAACTTCCCATGGAAATTTTCCGGAATAATTCAGGAAATTTACCGGAAGGTTTCCGACCCTTTGCAACCCTAATTGGGTGTCCCATAGGGCGGTGCACAATTAGCCCAGCGTCGCCCGGGTTAGGGTTTGGCCGGGGTAGGCCGTCATGGTAAATAAGAATTTGTTCTTAACTGACTTGCCTAGTTAAATAAAGGTTGAATAAACAGGATAGGTAAAAAACACCTCTGCAAATCCAAAATGGAAGGAGGATTGTCTCTCCCAAATTTTATATTTTATTACTGGGCCGCTAACCTCCGCGCTGTTACGTTTTTGCTGGATGACGCACGTCCGTCACCCAGCTGGCTTAGTATGGAGCGGGAGGAGTGTCACCCCTTCTCTATTGGTGCTGTGATTTTGTCGCCTGTCAATCTGGAGAGGTCACTTTATCGTAACAATCCTATTATACATAGCACAGTCCGAATCTGGAAGCAAATTAAAACCCACTTCTTTTGAGTTGCTGAGGGAAATTTATAATCTTCCCAGAAGTAACTTTTTCAGATACCTACAAATCAGAGACTGTTAGAAAACACCTCCCAACATTTGGGAATGCTAAGCCTTCCATGTTTGACGGATGCATAAAAACATCCCCCACCTCAGACAAACTGATATCTCGTTTATATGATGCTTTTCAATCTGTTAGCACACCTTCTACAGATGCCATTAAGGCAAAATGGGAGGAAGAACTAGGGACTGACATTTCGGTGGCAGACTGGGAAGATAGCTTGGAGTATATCCACACCTGCTCCATTAACTCCAGACATCGTCTCATACAATTCAAGGTATTACACAGATTACACTATTCCAAAACCAAACTGCATAGGATATTTCCTGATACATCCCCTATGTGTGATAAATGTCAGGCTGCACAGGGTACACTACTCCACTGCTTTGCCCTATGCTCTAGCTTGTATGGTTACTGGTGTGGAATTTTTAGGATCCTCTCTGAAGTTCTGGAGACTTCAATTGACCCAGACCCGCTTCTGATAATCCTGGGAGTGTCTGATTCCCTAAACGGATTAACCAACCCTCAAAAACAACTCATCTCTTACAGTCTCATTTCGGCAAAAAAAAACTAATCTTGTTGTTTTGGAAAAAGAGGGATATATATTTTTTAAAGTTACCGCACGGCCTCTGTGGCGGGACGCCGGCCTCCCAAGTACTCATTGCTAACTGGGATTTGCCACTGTACTCCAAATTTGACCTTTATCCACACTGATACATCAAGAAGATTGAAATACTGCAAGTTTAGCCAGAAAACTGCCCTTTCTGTACTCATGCTAGTTAGCAGTAGCCACCGCTAATAACATTCTATTGTAGAATGTTGTGTGTGCTGAATTGCACACACAAGCCAAGCGCCACCACTACAGTCAGTAGCACTGTCAAAGCTGTCAAAAAAAATAAAAACAAAAAGTCTGCAAACAAGCACAAACATCGGCCACAACGTGTTTACAATACCTTGTTGGTAAGGCATTATTTGTTCGACCGAATGGAAAAACGTCTGAAGGAGCAGGATCAAACATGTTAGCCTTCTCCCAGACATGCAACCATTGCAGAGGTAGGGAGAAAGGATGGGGATCCTGATGCTTCTGCCTGCCAGCCACATCCCAAGCAGTTGCACCTGATTCCTCCTAGTTAGTTAAAATACAGAGTAATAATCAAGCATTTTGTCAACATTAATGACAGTTTAGAAACTTGAGGTAGGCTGTCTCCCTACTACGTTGACTTCGGTTTGCAGTATGACAGTCACAAATATCTTTGATACAAATGTTATTATCAACTTCTGGGGTAACTAGCTAGCTAGCTTTAGCTTGGTAGCTAGCTAACACCAATGCAACCAGACTGAAAACAATGACCAGAAACTGCAACAAAAAAAAAAAATACATGTGATTAAGTATTAGCTAGGCAACCAATGGTTGTTCTACTGAAGTCAAACTTCAATTTATGAAAATAACTAGCTTGCTAGATAACAAACTAACAGGATAGCCAGCTACCTATCCCTGTTTCCCCAAGCTAACATTATAAGCAGCTAGCTATCTTCATGTGGCTTGTGTAGCTTGACCAGACCAGGTATGACCATCATCAACCAAATACAAAAACTGTCTTATAAATTAGGGTTATTTCAGATGATGACACCTAGCTATATAGATGTTGTTTTGCTATGTTTTTTTTGTGGGAGAACATTGTTTGGATCCATCAGCTAGCTAGCTTTTTTTCTGATCAGCACTGTCCCAGAGCTTGGGGAAGTGTGTCTGCCTCCTGTGGTAGGTGCGCGAGACAACTTTACCAGCATCATAGCATAGGTCTCGGGGGAATCGCAGTGACATTATATATAAGTGACTGTAATCAATGTGTAATATCTACATAAAAAATGTATGAATGTGTTACATTATTATACAATGTACAGTCATATTCAGATCCTGATTGGTCAACAAGCTTATTTGACACTTATATGACACTTATATTTTTTTACATGCAAAGACCCAACCCCTGCATTGTGGTAGTGTTTCATGATTGCGTTCTGACCCCAGTGCAGCTCAGTGTAAACAAGCATAACAGTAGGGTCGGAACCTGCTGTCAAACTAGCAAATGTTATGCTGAAGAAGATACAACGGAACATGTCGCGAGCGAGCCTGTTGTGTGTGTGCTGTGCAGCAGTATAGCTAGCTAGCTTGCTAAGCAGCCAGCGTGGGAGTCTAATCAGAAGACAGTTATCCAACTGTGAAGCTAGCTATATGTAGCCTGCCAGCCACTAGTGTAGTTAAATATTTTAATGAATCTCTTTAACCTTATCTTGCGAGGGGATATGATAACTAGCTACGCTAAGGTCTATGAAGAAGCACATCCACATCTTGGGCTTGGGCTGGTTCCCAGCAAAGACTATCCTCCTCTACCCTCCATCTGCTGAATGTGTCAGCTAGCTAGTTACTTGTTTTGCTACCTTCTAACTTACATCAGCACGTCAGTGGTTGCTGCTTGCCAACTTTGATCGGCTGAAAATAAAAATCTAATTCATGCAGATGTTCTCTTGTCAAACTAGTTGATTCGGTTTGCTCTTGCCATCCCCAGAATCATCCGAGTGCAGAAGATTAAGGAGCCGTGTCAACACTTCTGTTCAGGATCTTTCAGTTATCCAAATCACTTTGTGCAGTGAGTGGAGGGGAATAATCGCACCGCCCGACCATGCTCACATTTAAAAAAGGAAGAGCTGCCTCGTGATTTACCACCCTCAAGCGAGAGAGCGAGGGAGAAATCATCATCAACCACAGAGCGAGAGGAGAGATCATCAGTCACTCACGGAGACGACGCTGAGGACTCGTCACGGCAGACAGGAGGGACAGAGAAAGAGAGAGACGTCCATTCCCCTTTCCAGTTAGCTAGCTTCTCAAACCTCCTCGCTTCCTTCCAACGTCCTCCGGTACTACCCGGGTTGGGCAACCGTAATAACGCGCCTCCGCCTGGACTGACAACCCCGAAGGCAGAAGGCGAGAGGCACGGCACCCTCGGGTCCCCACGCTTCGTGGAGAGAATCGCTGAAATGAGATGAGGCTCAGAAATGGAACGGTTGCGACTGCGATAATTTTCTTCACGTCGTTTCTCAGCCTGTCTTGGTACACATCCTGGCAAAATGGCAAAGGTAAGTAAGCAAACTCGTTTGTCAGCAGCTATGGTGTGCTACCACTCGATTTCTGTAATTCAAGAATTTACAGTTGGCTAGCCAGCTAACGTTTTTGACAGCTATTTGTTATGACTGGTTGATGGACAGCAAGCTCTCAAGCTAACCGCTAGGAACACATTTTCTAACTATATAGCTAGCTATGCCATTTAGCAGACGCTTACATTTTACATATGTGTTGTCCTGGGAATCGGTCCCACTACCCTGGCGTTACATTCGCCATGCTCTACCAACTGAGCTATGAAGGACTTAATGCAGTGACAGACAGACACTCTAAATATGAGTTGTTTTGTTGGCTGGCTATGAAGCTTAATCTTCAAACCTGGACGTTAGGATACTGACACAGACTGCTACATAGAAGGGGGCTATTATGTGTACGGGTTATATATGGCAACCAGCCCTACACTGTCACAGTTGGACATGGCTTTCCATGAGAATCATATCATCCGGATGTCTGATGATAGCAGGTATCGAAGCCAGATACAGTAAAGCTATGCAAATCCACAGCCGTTGAGTTTTGCATGCAACCCAACCAACTAGCGAGCTGAGTACAAGATCGATCCTCTTGCTCGTGTATTTTGACAGTAAATCGACAGTCAATAATTCCCCAGTTCGACCCGCCTAGTTATCGATTAGAATAAAATGTACACGCACTTGTGCACTAAAAATGTAGTCCTAGTTTGTTGATAAGAAACCAACTGGATTTTCTTTTTCATCCTGTTTCTTCAATCTTTTCGCATTGAACCATATTTGGTGCTTAGTGACATTTTCTAAAGGGATGCCTCATTTATACATCCTATCAGACATCTGGCTCCTATCTGGGGTTTGTTATCTGCAGAGTGTAAATAAGTGTGGCCTTTAGATCAATTCTAGACCAAGGCTTGTGATTAGGCTGTTTATCTTTCCTTTATTTAACTTGGCAAATCAGTTTAAGAACAAATTCTTATTTACAATGACGGCCTACCGGGGAACAGTGGGTTAACTTCCTTGTTCAGGGGCAGAACAACAGATTTTTTTTTACCTTGTCAGTTTAGGGATTCCATCCAGCAACCTTTCGGTTACTCGCTGGCCCAACGCTCTAACCACTGGGCTGCATGGTGCAACTAAAGGCTATTGATGATTTGAGAAAGTAGAAGAAAAAAAAGCTTTTGCTCTGTGTTCCTTGCCTCAGGCTGCACAGTTGTTCTCTCATCAAGTGATCATATTTTCACACATCAGACTATTCTCAATGTAATCTGGTCTTTTACTAATATGTAAAATTAGTTTAGATTTAGAATGGCCCATTTATCAAATGGACAGGAACAGGGACAAAGGGAAAAATACCTGTCATCTGTTTACACCGTTTTGTAGGCTACTTGGGTTTTATAGCATGAGCTTAATATGTGCAGCTGAGAAATACATTGAATAACACTTATTTCACTCCACATCAACCACTGTTTGAGGAGCATACTCTCGCTGCCAGACAGGTGATATTCCTGTTTGAGGAGCATACTCTCGCTGCCAGACAGGTGATATTCCTGTTTGAGGAGCATGCTCTCGCTGCCAGACAGGTGATATTCCTGTTTGAGGAGCATGCTCTCGCTGTCTGACAGGTGATGTTCCTGTTTGAGGAGCATACTCTCGCTGCCAGGCAGGTGATATTCCTGTTTGAGGAGCATACTCTCGCTGCCAGGCAGGTGATATTCCTGTTTGAGGAGCATGCACTCGCTGCCAGACAGGTGATATTCCTGTTTGAGGAGCATGCACTCGCTGCCAGACAGGTTATATTCCTGTTTGAGGAGCATGCTCTCGCTGCCAGACAGGTGATATTCCTGTTTGAGGAGCATACTCTCGCTGCCAGACAGGTGATATTCCTGTTTGAGGAGCATGCACTCGCTGCCAGACAGGTGATATTCCTGTTTGAGGAGCATGCTCTCGCTGCCAGACAGGTGATATTCCTGTTTGAGGAGCATGCTCTCGCTGCCAGACAGGTGATATTCCTGTTTGAGGAGCATACTCTCGCTGACAGACAGGTGATATTCCTGTTTGAGGAGCATGCTCTCGCTGCCAGACAGGTGATATTCCTGTTTGAGGAGCATGCTCTCGCTGCCAGACAGGTGATATTCCTGTTTGAGGAGCATGCTCTCGCTACCAGACAGGTGATATTCCTGTTTGAGGAGCATACTCTCGCTGCCAGACAGGTGATAATCCTGTTTGAGGAGCATACTCTCGCTGCCAGGCAGGTGATATTCCTGTTTGAGGATCATACTCTCGCTGCCAGGCAGGTGATATTCCGCCCAAACTCTGTATGCCATGGGCTCTCCAACCCTGTTCCTGCAGCTACCCAGTGCTTCATTTGGGAAACCAAGTGAAATCTGTACGGGAACATCAATAGCAACATGTTTATGCAACAAAACATATTTCGCTAAACTGTTGACAGCCCGTCTGCGGGGAGAGGGAGGAGATGGACACGTATGGTGGTGAGATTTTCTGTATAGCTGAAGGTAATGCCACTCAGTTATGACAATAGAAAAAATGCCCTATTACTAGGTTATTGAAAATACAAATTCAGTAATTGTAGGCAAACTGTAAGCAGCCCTGCACAAACCAGCAGCATCGCATAGGGCTATACGTTCTCTCCTCGACTCATGGATAGACATTTTGGAGTGTAGCATATGGTAACCAGTCCATCCAGTATGCGTAATAACAGTTCACACTCAATAGCGATTACTCAAATACGTAATATGCGGTAGGCTATATATTGTATAACGGCACAATCATCATTTTAATTCCCCCCCCCCAAAAAAAAATGTTGGGCTTGGGCTCATAAGCCTATGCATCAGCTCTAATATGCATATTGCTGTTTTGAATGAATCATCACCTTTAGGAAGCGCTGTCCATTTCGTTGCATTAGTCTTTGAAACAACATCTACAACAACCATGTTTTACACTGTTTCAACCTGCTGTTAAACTTTCTTCAAATTGATCATCACAGTGAGGTGAGTTTTAAAAATATGATAGGCCTACTGTTATGATGATAAGTGTTTTGATGTGATTTTGGATTGTATTTCCATTGATGTCAGTGGTTAGACCAGGGGTGGGCAACTCCAGTCCTCAGGGGCCTGATTTTTTTTTATTTTTCTCCATCCCTAGCAAACACAGCTGATTAATCAAATTGTATTCTAAATTGCAGATCATCATTAGGTGATTATTGGAGTCAGGTTTGTTAACTGGGGCTGGGGCAAAACTGTGACCCCAATCAGGCCCTCGAGGACTGGAATTGACCACCCCTGGGTTAGAGGGACAATAGAACCCTGAGGACCAGGCCATTAGGACCTGATTTTTTTGTTAGCAGGTTGGGTACTACAAAGGCATGTCCAGAGTGCATAAAAGGAGATTACCGTGACTCAACGGTCACATGGAATCTGACTGCAGTCATGACGGTAATATGGTCACCGCAACAGCCCTAGTATTAATTATAGTAATTTACTGTTCTAAATCTTGGAGTGGAAATGTTTGCAGAGTTCACGACCTGCTACATTTGTGAGAAACAAGTTTTGGTTTATTTCATAACCATAATTTATGAGATTTGTAAAATGTTGGAGTGCTCCATGTGAGCAATGAGCATGTGTCTGGTTTCTCTGTCCTGGTAATGTTGAGGGAGCGTGCGCACCCAAGCATGTGTCTGGTTTCTCTGTCCTGGTAATGTTGAGGGAGCGTGCGCACCCAAGCATGTGTCTGGTTTCTCTGTCCTGATAATGTTGAGGGAGCGTGCACACCCGAGCATGTGTCTGGTTTCTCTGTCCTGATAATGTTGAGGGAGCGTGTGCGCCTGAGCACGCATAGAAGTATCCGGTCTGCTGTGCAGAAATGTAGGCAAGTGTTTTTTTAACATCCATTGTGAATTATAATATATGAACTATAGTTCCTCACAGTAAGCTATTTGGAAAATCTTTCCAACAATCTCCCCCTCGATAACCACCAATCCTCAGTGTGAAAGAGCAATGGAAGTTATAGGCCTACTGCTGCATTGGCCTATAGGCTATGAGTTCCATGCGCTCATTTCTTTAGCCCCTGTCGTGGAAATTTTCGTACACAGGGACACTCGGAAGTCGATCTTAAATGAATCATTGTTTATTGTCAGCGTGCTGGAGAGGTTCCAACCAACTCAATGCACCATAGTACACATGTCAATCAGGAGCTTTCTCTGGGCAGACCCAGCAGTGTTCTTATACGGCTATACACAGACATGTTATTTGCATAATTAATTAATCATTACCGTTTTGTTTCATTCATGTGACCGACCAATACTGGTTCGTAACATGTGACAGACCAAAACCTCACGAGGCTTCTCCTCTCTAAGCTGAGACCTTGAAACTGAAATATCTTTCTTGTTCTCAAAACAATGTCTGGGCGTACTGCCAAATTGCAGCTACTGATAGGGGATTTGTACAGTCAGCCACTTGCATGAACACAGAAATTAGTTATACTAAGCACAAACATAAAAATTCCCATTACACCGCCAATGAATCACGGTGTATCAATGTGTCCATAAGGCAGAGGCTGGTGATCTCACATTAGTTGACTTTCAACTTTGAGGTTTTTATCATTTTAATTCAGATTGTTATGATTAACCATGTGACAATGATTTTGAGAAACTAAAACATTATTATTGAAATTAAACTGTTCCACGAAAATATGCATATTAAAATCAACTGGCACTCAGACAGTAGAAATGGTAGGATAAATGATATGCTTCCCCAAACTTAACTCACAAGCCGCCTATTTAATTGCCTCTACATTTCCAATGTTGGAATAAGCCTATAGGCTACTTTGAAGCAAGGTAAGATCTGCCTCATAACATGAAATAAAACATTCAAGGTTTCAAACATTTTAAAGTATATTTTCAGAATGAGTACAGCCTCCAGCTCACATTGTAAAGTTGTAGGTCACGCGCTGATAGCCTGTTGCCTGCACTTGAATGGTGAATGATAGGCTTGCTTCAATTACCAGTTGAGAAATAAAAATAGTAGCTCTTTTTAATCTTGCTCCAAAACTGTTTTTAATAGGTGATTGCATTTAGAATAGTTGTGCAATGTATTGGCTTATAAAAGCACATGTTTTACTTCAGCAGCAACCCGCTGAGGAGCTACAGGATAAATCCCGCTCAAAGTAGGCTCTGTAAGCTGAGCGCTTGTGTACTAGTTGTGTTGGATAAATAAAATACATGACTGACGGAAATACACAGATGACAATTTTAATTCCACAAAATTATGCAAATGTACCTATAGACCGGTAAGCATGACGGTCAAATGTTTTTCCATCGACTGGTATTTCCATTAATTACTAAAAAGCCTTGTTTTGCAAAGAGATTTTTTTCGCCGGTTAACAGTTTTATTTATAGGCTTTTCATTTTTTTTATTGGCCAGAAGCCAAAAATCTGAAATCCTCACAAATTAAAAGAACGAAAAGAGATCAAGAGACACCCAGGAACAGGCCTCGATCATGCACTGCATGATATAACATTTCTGTCTGTCATCGTTAATTCCTAAAACTGGAGGAAGGATTGTGAAACTCAAATTTATTTGTCACATGTTTCGTAAACAACAGATGTGGACTAAAAGTGAAATGCTTACTTACGGGCCCTTCCCAACAATACAGAGAGAAAGAAAATAGAGAAATAATAGATGCACAATGAGCAATGGCTTTTGGAAAGTATTCATACCCCTTGACCTTTTCCACATTTTGTTAAAGCCTTATTTTATTAAATCGTTTTTGGGTGTAAACTGTTGTATGCCAAGCAGTTGCCATACCAAGCGGTGATGCAGCCAGTCGAGATGCTCTCAATGGTAGAGCTGTAGAACTTACTGAGGATCTGAGGGCCCCATGCCAAATCTTTTCAGCCTCCTGAGGGGGAAGAGGCGTTGTTGTGGCCTCTTCATGTTGGTGTGTTTGGACTATGATAGATCCTTAGTAATGTGGACACCTAGGAACTTGAGGCTCTCAACCCACTCCACTTCAGCCCTGTCGATGTGAATGGGGGCATGCTCAGCCCTCTGTTTCCTATAGTCCACGATCAGCTCCTTTTGTCTTGCTGACACTGAGGGAGAGGTTATCCTGGCACCACACTGCCAGGTCTCTGACCTCCTCACTATAGGCTGTTTCATCGTTGTCAGTGATCATGCCTACCACATTCGTGTTGTCGGAAAACTTAATGATGGTGTTGGAGTCGTGCGCAGATCGCAGTCGTGTGTGAACAGGGAGTAGAGGAGGGTCAGCGTGTTGTTGCCTACCCTCACCACCTGGGGGGGTTTCGTCAAGAAGTTCAGGATACAGTTTCAGATGGAAGTGTTCAGTTCCAGGGTCCTTAGCTTAGTGATGAGCTTTGAGGGCACTATGGTGTTGAATGCTGAGCTGTAGTCAATGAACAGCATTCTCATGTAGGTGGTTCTTTTGTCCAAGTGGGAAAGAGCAGTGTGGAGTGCAATAGAGATTGCGTCATCTGTGGATCTGTTGGGACGGTATGCAAATTGGAGTGGGTCCAGGGTGTCTGGGATAATGGTTTTGATGTGAGTACTATGGGGAGATAGTAATTTAGACAGGTTACTTTGGTGTTCTTGGGCACAGGGACTATGGTGGTCTGCTTGAAACATGTAGGTATTACAGACTGGGTCAGGGAGAGGTTGAAAATGTCAGTGAAGACGCTTGCCAGCTGGTCAACGCATGCTCTTGAGTATACGCCCTGGTAATCTGTCTGGTTCTGCGGCCTTCTGAATGTTAACCTGTTTAAAGGTCTTACTCACATCAGCATGGAGAGCGTGATCATGCAGTCATCCGGAACAGCTGGTGTTCTCATGCATGGTTCAGTGTTTCCTGCCTCAAAGCGAGCATAAAAGGCTCTCAGTTCATCTGGTAGGCTTGTGTCATTGGGCAGCTCATGGCTGGGCTTCCCTTTTAATCTGTCATAGTTGGCAAGCCCTGCCACAGCGTCAGAGCCGGTGTAGTTAGAGTCGGTCTTAGTCCTGTGTTGTCGCTTTGCTTGTTTAATGGTTCGTCGGATGGCGTAGCATGATTTATTATAAGCGTCCGGGTTAGTGTCCCCCTCCTTGAAAGCAGCAGCTCTAGCCTTTAGCCCGATGTGGATGTTGCCTGTAATCCATGGCTTCTGGTTAGGATATGTACGGTCACTGTGGGTACAATGTCATCGATGCACTTATTAAGGAAGCCGGTGACTGATGTGGTAAACTGCTCAATGTCATCGGATGAATCCCGGAACATATTCCAGTCTGTGCTAGCGAAACATTACTTTAGCATAGCGTCCGCTTCATCGGACCACTTCCGTATTGAGCTCGTCACTGGTACTTCCTGTTTTCGAGTTTTTGCATGTAAGCAGGAATCAGCAGGATAGAATTATGGTCAGATTTGCCAAATGGAACTGCATGCATTCTTCCTCCACTCAAGCACCCAGCCTTGTGCATGTGTGGGTTTAGTGTTGTTTACACCCAGCCTTGTGCATGTGTGGGTTTAGTGTCGCGTTTACACCCAGCCTTGTGCATGTGTGGGTTTAGTGTCGCGTTTACACCCAGCCTTGTGCATGTGTGGGTTTAGTGTCGCGTTTACACCCAGCCTTGTGCATGTGTGGGTTTAGTGTTGTTTACACCCAGCCTTGTGCATGTGTGGGTTTAGTGTTGTTTACACCCAGCCTTGTGCATGTGTGGGTTTAGTGTTGCGTTTACACCCAGCCTTGTGCATGTGTGGGTTTAGTGTTGCGTTTACACCCAGCCTTGTGCATGTGTGGGTTTAGTGTTGCGTTTACACCCAGCCTTGTGCATTTGTGGGTTTAGTGTTGTTTACACCCAGCCTTGTGCATGTGTGGGTTTAGTGTTGCGTTTACACCCAGGCTTGTGCATGTGTGGGTTTAGTGTTCTGTTTGTGTCTGCGTTAGGAGGAGGAACACAGACAGACTGACACCTTCCCAAATGTCATCCAGGGGGAGTTACAGAGCAGCGTAGTGTGGCACAATACTTTGTATTCATAGACACTCATTGGCTGCTCCCCCTGGACCAACAGTCAGTCAGACTCCATAGCTAAGCAGAGTTGTGCTGGCTATGGATAAGTGTCTCTTGTGTTTCTCACATTCAGACCAGTGTGCTGTCTGGGCATGATAGCCAAGTGTTGTTTAACCTCCCGGTCACTGCTCCCTCCCTGGGATGTTACTGATCTTGTCTCTCCCTGGTATAAATTATGTTAGATAAACACTGATTGGCTGTACCATAGCTTGCGTCTCTCCCTGGTATACATTAGATTAGATAAACACTGATTAAGCCTGAAGAGCCTGTTTTTACAATTCATCACTTCCTCTCACAACCAATCCCCTGTCTTTCTGTCTCTATATCCCTCTTTCTCTTTCTGTTGTACCGTCTTTCTCTCTTCTTTCTTTCCCTAGTCTTGCCCTCTTTTCCTTGTCTTTCTCGTCATCTCTCTCGGGGTCTCTGATCGTCATCTCTCTCGGGGTCTCTGATCGTCATCTCTCTCGGGGTCTCTGATCGTCAACTCTCTCGGGGTCTCTGATCGTCATCTCTCTCGGGGTCTCTGATCGTCATCTCAAGGCATCTCTCTCCTCTTTATCTAGTGTATTTCATCGTCCCCCCCTCTCTTTCACTCTGGGTCCTACTTTCTTTAATTCTCGTTTCCGTGTGGGTGTTTAGTCTACTTAGCCTCAGGCAGTGAGTCACTCTGAAAGTGAAGTATTTGAAAGCTCAGTGTTAGTGGGCATGCAGAGAACACTGTGGGAATGGTGTGGATAGGCCTAGATGCTAACTGTGTCTGTCTCTGTGGCTTTAGACCTATGTTTCTTGGATTGTGTAAGGTGGCTCTGCATTTAAGAGTCTTGAGTGTGTTTGTGTGTAACAGTTGATTTTGTGTGTGTCATAATTGCGAAACAGTTGTTTTCGCATTATTGAGTAATCCGACCTATCAATTTATTGCCACTCCCATCTCGTCACATGACTCTGAATAAGGGCTCTGAGAATCAGCTTTCTAAATGGTCAAGCAGCCTACTGAATGACCCACAAGAAAGTGCACTCCTCAATGTGTGAGATCTCAGAATGTAGGGCAGCAAGATCTCTGACAGAAGTCCTCAGCGGTGTGTTACTCTCTATTGATGAGACCTTGCTAATGGAGGTCAGTGCAGAACCTATGGAACAACAACTGCTCAATGGGAACATAAGTCTAAGTGCTGATATCTGTGCTGAGAGTTGGCTGCTTTCAGTAAAAAGTGTAATGGAAGGAGACATGACTATTTGGCTAATCAACACAGTTGAGGTTAAAAAGTAACCAAGTTCAAATAAATCCCTCCCTCTAGTTCTACCTCCATTCTCTCCTCTAACACTTCCTTCCATTTTCTCTCTTTCCGTCCGTGGGCATGTTTCTCCTCTCAGCTCTGGTCTGTCGTTCCTTTGTCAGTTCATTGCAAACACAATGGTCCCAAAATAGCCGGAGAAAGGTGTTATTATGACAAACGAATGCTACTGACTCTGAAGATAACAGAGGGGGATTCTGATGCCCGTAGAGAGAGGGAGACAGAATGAGAGCGAGAGAGGGGTGGAGATGGAGATAGGAAAAGCTTGTATATATCTCTTTTGGGGTGTTCTTTGTGTTGCGATGTGCTGTGTGTGTGTGTGTGTGTTGCTGTGGGTTGTGCAGTGATATTTTCTGATGCTGAGAGATAGGGACTCTCTCAGCCAGATGCTTCTAATGGGGCCACAGGGAGAGAAAGACAGAGGGAGGCGAAGCCAAGGGCCCAGTTTATAGAAGAGGTAGAGGAGCCGGGGGGGGGAGAGGGAGAGGGAGAGAGTGCTGACAAAACCCTTCTCCCTGAAACTGGTGAAGTGTTTGTGCCCTGCTCTTCAGGATAAGGGTGCACACACAGTACGTGCACACACACAGTACACAGTACGTGCACACACACGGTACACAGTACGTGCACACACACGGTACACAGTACGTGCACACACACGGTACACAGTACGTGCACACACACGGTACACAGTACGTGCACACACACGGTACACAGTACGTGCACACACGGTACGTACACACACACAATACACAGTACGTACACACACACGTACACAAACACTAGGGCTGTGACGATCATGGAATTTTGGATGACTGTAATTGGCCAAATGATTGCAGTCACCGCAATAACCGTTCGAATAGCATTTAAAAACATTTTTTATATATATATATATATATATATTATATGTATGTATGTATGTATGTATGTATGTATGTATGTATGTATGTATGTATGTATGTATGTATGTATGTATGTATGTGTGTATATATTTATATATATATATATATATATATATATATATATATATATATATATATATATATATATATATATATATATATATATATATATATATATTAAATGTGTTATGGCAGTAATTCCATTTTGTCCATCCATAACCGTGGGTTATGCAGTAATTGTGGCAGCCCTAACACACACACACACACACACACACACACACACACACACACACACACACACACACACACACACTCTAGCCCAGATGTAGGTCTACCTCATGTTCTTTTAATGAACAGGAACAGGCTTCTACAGTCTGTCCTCCATTAAGTCAGTTAACTAATGGTACACTTTTTCCTTCCTCTTCCCAGGCTGAATGTCTTCGTCTGCTGCACACTACCTCTCATTCATCCCTTCTCCCGTTCTCATCCGCCCCCACATTCAAAATCCTGATTAGGGAGGAAAACAGGACCATTGTCACACAGTCTTATGGTTGTTCATGTCCACTATGGACCACACATACCATTCACACACAACCTATTTTCTTTAAGGCTGTTGCTTGACTGAAATGTCGACATGGTTCCTACTGCTGTCTCTCTGCCAAACTTTAGTGTCTGTGTCTCTGTCTGTCTGTCTGTGTCTCTGTCTGTGTCTCTGTCTGTGTCTCTGTCTGTGTCTCTGTCTGTCTGTCTGTCTGTCTGTCTGTCTGTCTGTCTGTCTGTCTGTCTGTCTGTCTGTCTGTCTGTCTGTCTGTCTGTCTGTCTGTGTGTCTGTGTCTGTGTCTGTGTCTGTGTCTGTCTGTCTGATCTTACAATGTTAGCATTATGGACCTGCCTTGACTAGGGCGGTGGCAGTCATGAAATGTTGTCAGCCGGTTATTGGTCTTCTGACCGTTAATTACTATAAACACATTTAGCATCTCCATGCCTCCACCATACAAGCTGGTGTGCGCCGTTGGAACATCTACATAAAACACGATCTAATAAATGTAACATACACCATCACAATAAATCCAATATTTATTTCCGGCAGGTCGAAAGAAACATGATTTGAAGAAAATGTATTTGAGAAGAACTGAATGTGAGTTGGCCTACTGTATGTTATCTGGCTATGCACCAGGTCATACACTGCAGTTCAAACAGTCAATAATAATCTACTGAATTCAGGGCTTGTGAAGTTATATCTAGGCTGAATAGAAGACTTCCACAACTATAAGACCCGCTAATCATTTAAATTATTTATCTAAATAGATTAACCTGCTTTTTTTATTTGCAATAATCAATGATCTGGCTTTCAAGTCTATGAAAATGACCTTTTTTGTTACAAATGTATCTAGAAGCATGCATAATGCACATTCACTAATAATAGCTAACGTCTTGTAGCAGGTATTAGGCTATAAAAAATGAACACAGGTCTCATCAACAGTCTCCCAAGCCCTCGTGCTAGTGATTAGCCAGCTAATCTTTATATTTCAAGTTTAGCCAACTTGGCTCTATTTGCTAACAAGGTGTAACAGTTGAGTTGTTATGAACATGCCCTTCTGTCTGTCTCCAACTGTTTGAAAAGCATGTTAGCCTGTCCACCTGGTTCAGATGTTGAAATCAAGTGGCCTACCTTGTTTCTCAGAATGAGAACGAGTTGCCAATTCCTTATGTAATTGTGTTTTATACTTATTGCACATTTCTAAAACGCAGACTAGAAAGCTAGTTTAACAGTCTTTGGTTAAAATGCTGCTAGTGGTACGTGACAAACTGAGCATTTTCCAGAATCAATGTTCATTTATACTCTCGTTTTAGTAGTCTGCTTTGCGGTCATTTTGAGTAGTTGAGACATAAAAAAGGTATTGTTAGACAAGTTAATTTCTCCTCTATTACAGTAAAATGTATCAATGTGTTTTGGTGTCCATATGACCGATTCTGTTGGACTGAAGCTCAAATGCAAATAGTGAGTTGAAACCGCTTGTCAGAGAGGAACATGTGATCTCTCAACTTTGTTGGTGTGCGAGGCAGGGGGAGGGGATTCGTGTGTGTTTAAACCATTGAAGAAGAGGTGGGGTGAGAGGTTTCACTCTCATTAAAATCTGTCCAAAATAAGCCCAATGTGTTTCTATGGGTTTATTTTGGATCTAAGCTTGTCGCCTGCCTTCCTGACTTTGGGACAACAACTCCCATTATTTGGGCGGAGACGTGCATCTCGTCATTATACACAGAGCTCTGGTGTAAATGGGAAGGTGCACAGAGGAGTGAAGGAGACGAGACCAAAAATACAACATGAGAACAAGCGGACATAAAAGCTCATGAAATCGAAAAATAACAAAACCTCGATTCTTCCGATACAGGCATTTGGAATATGGCGCAATTATTATTATTATTTTCTAATAAATTTGAGATATCGCCCAGCCCTAGTAGCATCCACATTCATGTAGAAGTGTTTCTAAATGTATTCTATTCCTATTTACAATAAAAGTGACTCCAAAGTAACACACTACATTATTTACCATTCATTTCTATTGGGCACAAAATAATCTGAAACACAATCTAAACAAACAGCAAATGCATCCGACAAGTTTGTGGAGTCACACGCTTTATGTAATCATTGCGTGCTAGGAATATGGGACCAAATACTAAACTTTTGCATACTCTAATATGCATTTAAGTGAATTTGTCCCAGTACTTTTGGTCCCCTAAAATACACTGCTCAAAAAAATAAAGGGAACACTTAAACAACACAATGTAACTCCAAGTCAATCACACTTCTGTGAAATCAAACTGTCCACTTAGGAAGCAACACTGATTGACAATACATTTCACATGCTGTTGTGCAAATGGAATAGACAAAAGGTGGAAATTATAGGCAATTAGCAAGACACCCCCAATAAAGGAGTGATTCTGCAGGTGGTGACCACAGACCACTTCTCAGTTCCTATGCTTCCTGGCTGATGTTTTGGTCACTTTTGAATGCTGGCGGTGCTTTCACTCTAGTGGTAGCATGAGACGGAGTCTACAACCCACACAAGTGGCTCAGGTAGTGCAGTTCATCCAGAATGGCACATCAATGCGAGCTGTGGCAAGAAGGTTTGCTGTGTCTGTCAGCGTAGTGTCCAGAGCATGGAGGCGCTACCAGGAGACAGGCCAGTACATCAGGAGACGTGGAGGAGGCCGTAGGAGGGCAACAACCCAGCAGCAGGACCGCTACCACCGCCTTTGTGCAATGAGGAGCACTGCCAGAGCCCTGCAAAATGACCTCCAGCAGGCCACAAATGTGCATGTGTCAGCATATGGTCTCACAAGGGCTCTGAGGATCTCATCTCGGTACCTAATGGCAGTCAGGCTACCTCTGGCGAGCACATGGAGGGCTGTGCGGCCCCACAAAGAAATGCCACCCACCGCCATGACTGACCCACCGTCATGCTGGAGGATGTTGCAGGCAGCAGAACGTTCTCCACGGCGTCTCCAGACTCTGTCACGTCTGTCACATGTGCTCATGTGCTCAGTGTGAACCTGCTTTCATCTGTGAAGAGCACAGGGCGCCAGTGGCGAATTTGCCAATCTTGGTGTTCTCTGGCAAATGCCAAACGTCCTGCACGGTGTTGGGCTGTAAGCACAACCCCCACCTGTGGACGTCGGGCCCTCATACCACCCTCATGGAGTCTGTTTCTGACCGTTTGAGCAGACACATGCACATTTGTGGCTTGCTGGAGTTCATTTTGCAGGGCTCTGGCAGTGCTCCTCATTGCACAAAGGCGGTGGTAGCGGTCCTGCTGCTGGGTTGTTGCCCTCCTACGGCCTCCTCCACGTCTCCTGATGTACTGGCCTGTCTCCTGGTAGCGCCTCCATGCTCTGGACACTACGCTGACAGACACAGCAAACCTTCTTGCCACAGCTCGCATTGATGTGCCATCCTGGATGAGCTGCACTACCTAAGCCACTTGTGTGGGTTGTAGACTCCGTCTCATGCTACCACTAGAGTGAAAGCACCGCCAGCATTCAAAAGTGACCAAAACATCAGCCAGGAAGCATAGGAACTGAGAAGTGGTCTGTGGTCACCACCTGCAGAATCACTCCTTTATTGGGGGTGTCTTGCTAATTGCCTATAATTTCCACCTTTTGTCTATTCCATTTGCACAACAGCATGTGAAATGTATTGTCAATCAGTGTTGCTTCCTAAGTGGACAGTTTGATTTCACAGAAGTGTGATTGACTTGGAGTTACATTGTGTTGTTTAAGTGTTCCCTTTATTTTTTTGAGCAGTGTAGAACGACATGTACAAAAAGTGCTTTCATTTCTAAACGTTCACCCGATAATGATGAAAATACCTTCAAATTAAAGCTGACAGTCTGCACTTTAACGTCATAGTCATTTATATAATTTCAAATCCAAAGTGCTGGAGTACAGAGTCAAAAAAAGTCACTGTCCCAATAGTTACAGAAGGCACTGATATTGAACTTAGCTCAATAAAATATCAATATTTTTCCCATTTCAGAGCAAGTGTGCATTTGAAGTGGCATGTTGAGTGTAAAAGGGATCATTTGAAACAGGTCATATATACACTAGATTTAGAGTTATTTAGTAGCTTTAGTTGTGAATGATACAAACCTTAGAATGATATGGGCGGCATGATGCGACTAAAGGATATTGATGACTTGAGAAAGTCACAAATAAAGCTGCCGCTCTGTCCCTTGCCTCAGGCTCCATACGCTGTTCTCTCATCAAGTGATCATATTTTCAATCATCAGACTATTATCAATTTAATCTGGTCTTTACTAATATGTACAATTTGTTTAGATTTATAATGGCCCATTATGAAATGGGCAGTAACAGGAACAGGGGTAAAAAGACATGTCATCCATATGCACTGGAATAGTGAATGGAGGCCACTTTCCTGCTTGTTTGTTTTCAATCATGCCAGGTAGGCTACTCTGGTTATTTCACTCCATGCATCAACCACTGTTTGAGGAGCATGCAGCCTCTTGCTGCGTAACAGGTGATATTCCACCAAAACTCTGTATGCCATGGGCTCTCCAACTCTGTTCCTGTAGCTACCCAGTGAAACCAAGGGAAATCTGTTCAGGAACATCAATAGGAACATGTTTTCACAACAAAACACATGTCATTAAACTGTTGACAACCCCTCTCTGTGCGCTCGAGAAAGGAATGAAGGAGAGAGAGGAGGAGATTGAAACGCACGTCAGCCTATTCATTATGAAAATATAAAAAATGTCCTGTTACTAGGCCCTTCAAAATCAAATACAAATGTACTATAATTGTAGGCTAACTGTAAACAGTCTTGCACAATCAGTGAAGCAACATCATGGCCTAGGCCTATACGTTCTCTCCCAGACTTGTATAAAGAGTCTGGAGCGTGGCATTAGGTAACCAGTCCATCCAGTATGTATAAAGTACAGTCCAGACTCAAAGGCCATTACTAAAATGTGTTTAATTTTGGCGTATAGGCTAGACCAGGTATTCCCAAACTGGCTTACTGGGGGACGCACAATGCCGTCGGGGGTACGCCAAATAAAAATGTGATTCACTTTTTAATTAAAAAAAATATATATATAGATTTTTATTCTTCACATTTTCAAACAGTCCATTTATATTTTCCAACGGGGCTATACATTTAGGGGATTCCCCCCCCCCCCCCTTTTTTTTTTTCTCGCCTGAGTAGCCTCGTTTCACTGCCAAAAATAAAATTAAACCATCTAGTGTTCAGCGAAATAACAACACAATGTCAAATACAGGTAGCCTTTTTCAAATAATTAACATCCAATCACATTAACCGTTACTCTCTCGCAGGAATTCCACTCCGTATGTAGCTGCTGCTCATTCCGTTTGCTTGAAAATTGATCAATGGTAAAAAAAAGTAAGGCCCGCATCCATAGAGACACATACCTGCTCTACTGGCAGTCCTGCTACTACCAGCAGTACTACACCTGCACCTGTCGACGACACAAGTTGTTCTGCTTCCACGAGCACATCCAATGCTAGCATCAGTAATTCTACATTTGTTGTTAGCCCAGCTAGCATGGACACTGACAGTTGTGAATCTGATGCAGCCGAAGAGCTGCTGCCCCCTTACCCGGGAAAGCATTGAACAACAGACAGGGACGTTGGACCATCGAAGAGGCGCAAATATGATAAGAACTACATTGATTTGGGGTTCTCTTATATTGGGAGTAGTGTCTTTCCTCAGCCACAGTGTGTTATATGTGCAAAAGTACTGTCTCACAACTCAATGAAACTGTAACTCTTGTGCAGACATTTAGAAATCGAACATGCCAATTTGGAAAATAAGCCACAGGAGTTTTTTGAGTGTGAATTAAGACGAATTTCGATTAGTAAGACATGTATAAAAAGCAACAGATACCATTTAATAAGAAGGGACTAGAAGCATCTTATATGGTGAGCTACCGAGTGGTTAGGACAGGCAAGCCCCATACTATTGTGCACTTCTTCCTGCTGCCGCAGATATGTCTGGGACAATGCTGAGGGGAAAGGCCAAAGAAACTATACAGACGATGTCTTCGTCAAACACGGTTTTACCACGCATCAGTGACATGGCAGGAGATGTTTTGAACCAATTACTGCTTCGCATACAAGCCAGTGAATTCTATGCGTTACAGCTGGATGAGTCAACAGACGTGGTGGGCCTGGCACAGCTCCTGGTATATGTCCGTTACGTTTATGGGGGGTCAATTAAGGAAGACATCCTCTTCCACAAACCACTGGAAACCAGGACAACAGGAGAGGATATTTTTAAAGTACTGGACAGCTATGTGACATCAAATGGGGGTCAAGATGTGTTGGTATCACTACTGATGGCGCAAAAGCCATGACAGCGTGACATAGTGGAGTGGTAACATGTGTGCAAGCAGTTGCCCCCGACGCCACTTGGGTACACTGCAGAATCCACGAGAGGCTCTTGCTGCCAAGGGAATGCCTGACAGCTTGAAATACGTTTTGGATACTACAGTGAAAATGGTTCACTTTGTTACAGCAAGGCCCCTGAACTCTCGTGTATTTTCTGCACTATGCAATGATATGGGCAGCGACCATGTAACGCTTTTACAACATACAGAAGTACGCTGGTTATCAAGGGGCAAAGTATTGACACGTTCTTTTGAATTGAGAGACGAGCTTAAAGTTTTCTTTACTGACCATAATTTTCACTTGTCTTACCGCTTGAATGATGACGAGTTTCTCACACGACTGGCCTATCTGGGCGATTGTTTTTTCTCGCCTGAATGATCTGAATCTAGGATTACAGAGACTCTCCGCAACTATATTCAATGTGCGGGACAAAATTGAGGCTATGATTAAGAAGTTGGAGCTCTTCTCTTTCTGTATTAACAAGGACAACACACAGGTCTTTCCATCATTGTATGATTTTTTTTGTTGTATGCAAATTAACTCAAGCTTACAGACAATGTTAAATGTTATTTAGCGACGCAATTATCCAGGTACTTTCCCGAAACGGATGACAAACAACTGGAATTGTTATCCCTTTCATGCCCTGCCTCCAGTCCACTTACTGATATCTGAACAAGAGACCTTCATCGAAATTGCAACAAGCGGTTCTGTGAAAATTGAATTTAATCAGAAGCCACTGCCAGATTTCTGGATTGGGCTGCAGTCAGAGTATCCTTCCTTGGCAAATTAAGACACTGATGCGCTTTGCAACCAAGTACCTATGTGAAAGTGTATTCTCGGCCCTCACTAGCATGAAAACTAAATACAGGCACAGACTGTGTGGGGAAAATGATTTAAGACTGAGACTCTCTCCAATACAACTCAACATTGCAGAGTTATGTGCATCCTTTCAAGCACACCCTTCTCATTAACCTGTGGTGAGATATTCACAATTTTCGATGAACAATTAAGGTTTTATATGTAAGATGGTTAAATAAAGAGCAAAATGTATTGATTACTATTTATGTCCTGGTCCTATAAGAGCTCTTTGTCACTTCCCACGAGCCGGTTTGTGAAACTCAGTCATTCTTATGTTTAATAAATGTATTGTATAGTGTGTGTGTGGCAGGCTTACAATGAGGGCAAAAAAACAACATTTGAGAGTGCGCTGACCCTGGTGCTAGAGGGGGTACAGCTGAAGGTTGATTGTTTGAAGGGGTACGGGACTGTAAAAAGTTTGGGAACCACTGGGCTGGACCAATCATGTACCAAAGACATCTTAAATCACTTTTGTTTGATGTTTTTCTGCTGTGTGTAATATGAGGTAGGCTATGTATTGTATAACGGCACAATCATTATTTTAAGGAAAATGAATTACATTTTGGGCTTGGTCCTGTGTATAGGTTCATGCATTCTAATATGCGTATGGTGTTTTGAGTGAATCACCTTAGAAAGCGCAGCCCATTTTGTTGTGTTAGACTTTGAAACAACATCTACAATGACCGTGTTTTCCACTCAACCTTTTGTTGAACTTCTTTCTTGAAATTGATCATCACAGTGAGGTGATTTTTTTAAATTTTTTAGAAGCGTTGTACTGTTTTGATGATAAATGTTTGATTTGATTTTTGATTGCATTTGTATTACTGTCAGAGCGGTTAGAGGGACGATAGAGCCCTGAGTACCAGGCCATTAGCGAGTTGGGTACTACCAACGCATGTTTGGAGTGCATAAAATGAGATTACAGTGACTGCGGTCATGACTCATGACTGCTGGGGTGGCAGTAATACAGTCAGTCACTACAACAGCCCTAGCCATGCCTCATAGGGTGGTGTCATTTCCTCTGTCATTCTCATGGTTGTGACTGGGTGACGCTCATCTGCTGGAGCATAAGTCCATTGGTCTGTGTAGCCTGTGTTTGTGGATGGAGAACGAAAGGGTACAGAGCATTCGGAAAGTATTCAGACCCCTTGACTTTTTCCACATTTTGTTATGTTACATCCTTATTCTAAAATGTATTAAATTGTTTTACAGACAATACCCCATAATGACAAACAGGTTTTTAGAAAATGTTTCAAATGTATTAAAAATAGAAATAGCTTATTTACATAAGTATTCAGACCCTTTGCTATGAGAGTCGAAATTGAGCTCAGGTGCATGATGATTGGAGACAGGCGCAGGAATACGTAATAGGGTTTTTTATTTTCTCCACCCAAACAAAAGAGTGAGGTGTAAACCTCTAAACAATACACAGGACGAGACCCGTAAAACAAGTGCACAATAACACGTTGCATGGAAGCCGATACAACAGCACAGGTACTCAAAGGACCAACGGACCTGGTAACAATAACCGACAAGGACAATGGGGAACAGAGGGCACATGCATACACATACTAATCAGGGGGAATGGGAACCAGGTGTGCGTAATGAGACAAGACAGTCCGGGGTTGGTGGTAATGATCCAGTTCAGTGACGCCTAGAAGGCCGGTGACATAGACCTCCCGAGCTGGTGAACGGTATGAGCAGCAGTACCGGGGGAATCCGTGACAACCTGTGGTAAATTCAATTGATTGGACATGATTTGGAAAGGCACACACCTGTCTACATAAGGTCCCACAGTTGACAGTGCATGTCAGAGCAAAAACCAAGCCATGAGGTCAAAGGAATTTGTACATAGAGCTCCGAGACAGGTGTCATGATGTGACTTTCATTAATCTGATGACTTATGTATCGAATCAACTAACTATGTTTCATTGTTACTCGAATAAATTAATCATGTAACAATTAACTCATTAGGATTTGGGGCACCACGGAATAAGTTTAACGAGTTACCATCTCCTGAATTAAACTCTAGATGATATATATGATATCTATCGATAACAGTAATTTATTAATCATTACCACATATCAGTCTCATAATTCTGAATGTCACATACTCCTTGCATCTGCACAAACCCCAGCTTTACTGATCATTCCGTACACACATTGATTTACTAACTAACTAAATGATAACACAGGATACACACACACACACACGCGGTATAGGTTATTAATTAGAAACTTAATACGATAAAAACCGGTCCCTAGCAGACTAACGACAAAATGACTGCTTGTTTATCAAAAGAGGGAGGAGTAAAGAGGGGAGAAAGAAAGAGACAACACTTATACACTTGTAACTATGCTCACAGTAATCCTAATACTTTGCCCTGAACCGCCGCCCGTCTGGGTAAGAAATAATGAATGTATTTACCTGTTGAATGTCTTCCTTCGTCGTGTATCTCTGTTGGACCCAGGGCTTTGTGAAAGGGTCAGTTGGACCTTCTCCCGAGCTCTCAAGTGTAAGGCTCTGATTGTCCACAAGAGGTCACAATGTCCTTCTTCTTAATTGTCCGTGGCTTCACTTTCACTTGTTCTGGAAGAGTGGTCCTCTGAAGACAACTAATCAGCGGTGTCGATGATCCCCAGTGGGGTGATGACGGCAGTGTAGTCGACGATGGTTTGAAGAGTAACAGGATGGTCCTACTTAAAATTTCCTTTCTTAGATACAGTACTTAGAATAGCTACTCAGCCGTAACATTGATTGTTAGAGAGGCTACTTTGTCGTCTTCACCTCGTGTTGATTTTCAGGGTTGTAACCAATGGAGACCTAAGCTGCAGCTTGAGTCTTTCTGGTATGTTAATTCTCAACTCATCCTTTATACACTCTCGTAAAAAGGGGCGTTTCCGCCATTCTGACACGCTCTCTGAGCTCCCTTGAGCGTGGCTACTTACTGGGCAAATTATCATCAAAACTATGATCTTGTTAGGAATGTGATTTTAGTTTTCTATCTCAACAAAAATATTATTTTCATTGTTGATATTTCCTACACAACGTCAAGGATGTAATCCTGACCTACACAGTGTGAAAACTCTTCGTTACGATATTTTCATGATACATTTTATACCATTTTTAATGACATCACAAAATAGACATTAATTTCCCATATTCCATCTCTCATCATTCGCCACATTCGGATGTAAAAAATATTGTCCCAGTGTTCATTTTTGGATGTTAGGTTTTGAGCGGCAAAATGTCTCTGTAACAAAGAGATTCCAATCACCACTACTGAAGATCTAAAAGAGTCCTCTGCTGCATACAATTTACAATTGGCATGAGGTGTCATAAAACCCCCACATCAATCCCTCCTCTCCTCTGCGGGTGAGAGGGGTCTGGTGGAAGTCAGATCCATTGTAGACCTGATCTTTGGATCTTCACAGGAGAGTCATGACACAGGAATGTGTCGAGGCACAGATCTGGGGAAGGGTACCAAAAAATGTCTGCAGTGTTGAAGGTCCCCAAGAACACAGTGGCCTCCATCATTCTTAAATGGAAGACGTTTGGAACCACCAAGACTCTTCCTAGAGCTGGCCGCCCAGACAAACTGAGCAATGGGGGAGAAGGGCCTTGGTCAGGGAGGTGACCAAGATACCAATGGTCACACTGACAGAGCTCCAGAGTTCCTCTGTGGAGATGGTTGTCCTTCTGGAAGGTTCTCCCATCGCTGCAGCACTCCACCAGTCAGGCCTTTATGGTAGTGGCCAGACGGAAGCCACTCCTCAGTATAAGGCACATGACAGCCCGCTTGGAGTTTGCCAAAAGGCACCTAAGGGATTCTCAGACCATGAGAAACAAGATTCTCTGGTCTTATGAAACCAAGATTGAACTCTTTGGCCTGGAGGAAACCTGGCACCATCCCTACAGTGAAGCATGGTGGTTGCAGCATCATGCTGTGGGGATGTTTTTCAGTGGCATGGACTGGGAGACTAGTCAGGATCGAAGCAAAGATGAACGGAGCAAAGTACAGAGAGATCCTTGAAGAAAAACTACTCCAGAGCGCTCAGGGGTGAAGGTTCACCTTCCAACAGGACAACGACCCAAGCACACAGCCAAGATTATGCAGTAGTGGCTTCAGGACAAGTCTCTGAATGTCCTTGAGTGGCCCAGCCGGAGCCTGGACTTGGACCTGATTGAACACCTCTGGAGAGACCTGAAAATAGCTGTGTAGCGACGCTCCCCTTCCAATCTGACAGAGCTTGAGAGGATCTGCAGAGAAGAATGGGAGAAATTCCCCAAATACAGGTGTACCAGACTTGTAGCGTCATACCAAAGCAGACGCTAGGCTTTAATCGCTGACAAAGGTGATTCAACAAAGTACTGAGTAAAAGGTCTGAATACTTACATAAATGTAATATTTCAGTTTCTTTATTTTTAATACATTTGCACACAAAAAAAAAAGGTTTTGCTTTGTCATTATGGGGTATTGTGTGTAGATTGAGGGGGGGGAAAACAATTAAATAATTTTTAGAATAAGGCTGTAACATAACAAAATGTAGAAAAAGCAAAGGGGTTTGAGTACTTTCTAAATGCACTGCAGATAGAGTAAGGATAGGGACAGAGAGAGGAGAATAGTGTTGAAGGGGCAGGGACAGATGGAGGGATGCTGAGGAGGAGTGTGTGTGTATGTGCCAGCCTTGAAAGGGCAGTGGGGTTTGGCATGATGACATGAGAGAACATTACGCCAACTAGGGCTGGGCACGCCCAACATGAAGATGTTTCCCGTTAGAAATCAGACCTTTGGTAAAATGGTGGGCGCGTGAACGATCATTATAACTCCGCCTGATGGTGACAATTACGTCCTTATGTGCTGTATACTTTGGAAGTATTGGAATTAGGCGGAGACAGTATCTGGAAAGAGCAATGGTGAACTTGATCAAATGTCTTTTTGATGTGTTGGCAGAATGTTTTCTTCTCCAGTATCTGACCATTTCTGAAAGACAAACACAATTGCAAATCATTGTGGACCTGTAAACAGATCGTTTGAATGCAATAATGTTTTGCATTCACTTCTTCCAGTGAGACATCGTCTACTCTGAAAGAAATTAACTACAGTACAGTGGTGCCCTACACACTACAATGCAACAGATCAACTGTCTGTTAACCTGTTAAATTCTACTCTGTAGAACCGCACCCCCTGTCGTCTGCATAGAGCAAAAACTAGACATTCTAATAACTTAATAGGTCCAGCTAAATGAGAGATGCGCATGTTAATTTGTTGTATGGCTACTTAGGGAATATTACCCGATCAAGGCCAGAAAATGTGAGTAATTTATTCTGCAATGGTTATGATATATGGATTATGTTTATATATGAAATATTGTCTACTTGAGAAATTTGAAATTATATAGCCTACAAAAAGTGAACCGTCTGTTCTACCATTAAACTGCACTTCGGATAGGATCACAAAATAGGGTGCTTGAAATAGCTTATCTAATTACTTGTGTGAAGTGGGTCCAATCAAATGAGAGATGGGAGGAATGGTAGCCTATCCTAACATGTAGGCCTCTAGGCTATTTCGCGAGTATAAAACCATCACAATCAGAAAAGGTGAGGAATTTATACTGCAATGGTCATGGAAATAACATGGATAATAGTAAACATGCCTATTTTTTAAAATTATTTTTGAATTAAAATATAAATTAGATTCTTGCTCTTCTCACTAACAGCAAATGATTGCATCTTGTTATATTTAGCTACCTGTTCTTTTGTTATGAATAAGAGTGACATCATATATTCCTGCATAAGGCTGATACTAGTCTACTGTTACTTTCTTGCAATGCAAGACTTGAGCCACTAGAAAATGGTCCTCATGGTCTAAAGTTTGGGGAGGATCAGCACATTCTCACTTCAAGTTCAGATTTCAGAAATGCCCATTTTTGCATAAACTGGTGCGGTACAGTTGAAGTCAAAACTTTACATACACCTTAGCCAAATACATTTAAACTGTTTTTCACAATTCCTGACATTTAATCCCAGTAAAAATTCCCTGTCTTAGGTCAGTTAGGATCACCACTTTATTTTAAGAATGTGAAATGTCAGAATAACAGTAGAGAGTGATTTATTTCAGCTTTTATTTCTTTCATCACATTCCCAATGGGTCAGAAGTTTACATACACTCAATTAGTATTTGGTAGCATTGCCTTTTAAATTGTTTAACTTGGGTCAAATGTTTCGGGTAGTCTTCCACAAGCTTCCCACAATAAGTTGGGTGAATTTTGGCCCATTCCTCCTGACAGAGCTGATGTAACTGAGACAGGTTTGTAGACCTCCTTGCTCGCACACACTTTTTCAGTTCTGCTCACAGATTTTCTATAGGCTTAAGGTCAGGGCTTTGTGATGGCCACTCCAATACCTTGACTTTGTTGTCCTTAAGCCATTTTGCCACAACTTTGGAAGTATGCTTGGGGTCATTGTCCATTTGGAAGACCCATTTGCGACAAAAATTCTTCCAGACTGATGTCTTGATGTTGCTTCAATATATCCACATAATATTACTCCCTCATGATGCCATCTATTTTGTGAAGTGCACCAGTCCCTCCTGCAGCAAAGAACCCCCACAACATGATGCTGCCACCCCCGTGCTTCATGGTTGGGATGGTGTTCTTTGGCTTGCAAGCCTCCCCTTTTTTCCTCCAAACATAATGATGGTCATTATGGCCAAACAGTTCTATTTTTGTTTCATCAGACCAAAGGACATTTCTCCAAAAAGTACGATCTTTGTCCCCATGTGCAGTTGCAAACCGTAGTCTGGCTTTTTTATGGTGGTTTTGGAGCAGTGGCTTTTTCCTTGCTGAGCGGCCTTTCAGGTTATGTCGATATAGGACTCGTTTTACTGTGGATATAGATACCTGTGTACCTGTTTCCTCCAGCATCTTCACATGGTCCTTTGCTGTTGTTCTGGGATTGATTTGCACTTTTCGCACCAAAGTACGTTCATCTCTAGGAGACAGAACGCGTCTCCTTCCTGAGCGGTATGACGGCTGGGTGGTCCCATGGTGTTTATACTTGCGTACTATTGTTTGTACAGATGAACGTGGTACCTTCAGGTGTTTGGAAAATGCTCCCAAGGATGAACCAGACTTGTGGAGGTCTACAATTTATTTTCTGAGGTCTTGGCTGATTTTCTTTCGATTTTCCCATGATGTCAAGCGAAGAGGCACTGAGTTTGAAGGTAGGCCTTGAAGTACATCCGCAGGTATACCTCCAACCTCCAAATGACATAATTTTCTGGAATTCTCCAAGCTGTTTAAAGGCACAGTCAATTTAGTGTATGTAAACTTCTGACCCACTGGAATTGTGATACAGTGAATTATAAGTGAAATAATCTGTCTGTAAACAATTGTTGGACGCACAAAGTAGATGTTAACAAACTATAGTTTTGGCAAGTCGGTTAGGACAAGACATTTGTGGAGTGGTTGAAAAACGAGTTTTAATGACTCCAACCTAAGTGTATGTAACCTTCTGACTTCAACTGTATGTTTTGGGTCATATTTTGTTTGTTCGCACAGTTAATAAATGAGACCCCAGGGGATCAGTGGCTTTGATACAATTTGATGTGACTGCTCTTCTGTTCTGCTCATCATTCTATCCTCTCTTTATTTCTCTCTCCACACATGCTCTCAGCATCACACACATTCTCCATTTTCACTCTGTAATTGGGTATGACACAACAAACAAAGCTCTAATGAATGTCTTGATTTATTTTGATTGTGCCCGTCTCAACATGTTGTATGGGAAATGTTCCAGTCCCCTGCCCCTATACAGGGTATTGCCTTTTGCAGAGATGCCTGGTTCTCCAGAGGACACTAAAAGAAAGAGGGAGGATGGAGAGGGTGAGAGAGAAGGGGGTAGAGGGTAAAAAAAGAGAACATTTCAGCAGCAAGTTAACTCAGCCACCCACATCCACATAAATATTGCAACACATACACACTAATACTGTCCCTTATTAACAGTCATGATCACACCGTCAGCTGCATGAATCGGTGACTGAGTGTTAGTGGAGGAGTGGGAGGGGATATGGTGGGTTGAGTATGGGTGTGAGACTGGATATGGTGGGTTGAGTGTGGGTGAGACTGGATATGGTGGGTTGAGTATGGGTGAGACTGGATATGGTGGGTTGAGTATGGGTGAGAGACTGGATATGGTGGGTTGAGTATGGGTGTGAGACTGGATATGGTGGGTTGAGTATGGGTGTGAGACTGGATATGGTGGGTTGAGTATGGGTGTGAGACTGGATATGGTGGGTTGAGTATGGGTGTGAGACTGGATATGGTGGGTTGAGTATGGGTGTGAGACTGGATATTGTGGGTTGAGTATGGGTGTGAGACTGGATATTGTGGGTTGAGTATGGGTGTGAGACTGGATATTGTGGGTTGAGTATGGGTGTGAGACTGGATATTTGGGGTTGAGTATGGGTGTGAGACTGGATATTGTGGGTTGAGTATGGGTGTGAGACTGGATATTTGGGGTTGAGTATGGGTGTGAGACTGGATATTTGGGGTTGAGTATGGGTGTGAGACTGGATATTGTGGGTTGAGTATGGGTGTGAGACTGGATATTGTGGGTTGAGTATGGGTGTGAGACTGGATATTGTGGGTTGAGTATGGGTGTGAGACAACACACACAGCATGCAAACGATCAATAAGGTCACTAGTCGGTGTGTTGTGCTGCAATGTTATTATTGTGTGACTGTATTCTTGTGGAAAGAGCGCTGGGTCAAGTGGGATGCTGGTGGAAAGAGCGCTGGGTCAAGTGGGATGCTGGTGGAAAGAGCGCAGGGTCAAGTGGGATGCTGGTGGAAAGAGCGCTGGGTCAAGTGGGATGCTGGTGGAAAGAATAATACGTAACTGTGTGTGTGTGTGTGTGTGTGTGTGTGTGTGTGTGTGTGTGTGTGTGTGTGTGTGTGTGTGTGTGTGTGTGTGTATATATTAGGACAGTTTGAGGCTTGTCAGTAACCCTGTACTGCCCCATCCCACCCCCACCACTAGCTACCATGAATAAATCAACCACCTTCACATGAATCACACTGACAATTGTGACAGGATGGCACTGGAGGGAAGGGGGATGTAGAGTATTAGGAGGGGTAGAGGAAGGGAGGAGTGTACAGGGAAATACAGTGAGAAGAGGTAAAGGAGGGGGGATGGAATGGGGGGAGGGGGGTATAGAGGGAGGAAGAAATGAGAGGAGGAGCGAGATGAGTGACCGGAGGAAGAGGAAAGAGACAGGAGAGAAAGAGATGACAAGGAGGTAGAGAACAGGTGATAAGGGAACTAGAAAAGACAGAAGAGAGGGAGTGGTTGTCACTGCACTGAGGATGACAAGTCTTATTAGACAAGATTCCTCTCCACCCCTCCCCCACATGCTCTAGTCCTGGGGAGAGAGGGAGAGCGCTCTTTGTTTGGTGTCCCATTTGTTGTAAACATGTTATCCTCAAGGGGGAAGCGGTTTAGGAGCAGAGTCATCCATAACAACAGACACTTTTAACAACTCAATAGCTATGTGTGTTTTCAATCTAGAAAATAGAGTATGCCTGCCTGAAGCAGAGCCAGATTGGGTCTCAGAGCGATCTTTTGTCACAGGGTTTATTGCTTGTATTGGTTGTTGTTACAGTATAGTGATAAATCACATTGATGTCGTGTTCTGAAGATGCATAGAGGTTAAGCATTGCTAAGGGAGAAGTGTACTGCCCGCTCACAGAACAGTTTGGAAGGTTCTAACAGCACTTCATATTCTATTTTGTATTACATGACTATTAGCCTACACTGGGACACATTGCTGGAATAATGAGCAGAAGATCTTACCCCCCCCTCTCTCTCTATTCCTCTCTCTACCCCTCTCTCTATCCCTATAGAGAAGTTGGTAGCGTACCAGAGGGAGTTCCATGCCCTGAAAGAGCGTCTCCGTGTGGCTGAGTACCGGACCCTGCAACGATCCTCAGAGCTCAACAACATCCTGGAGCAGTTCAGACGGGCCATTGCAGAGACCAACGGCAGCAAGAGTGCTCTCACCAACTTCTCAGGTACACACACACACACACACACACACACACACACACACACACACACACACACACACACACACACACACACACACACACACACACACACACACACACACACACACACACACACACCCATGATGGATCTACACACACACACCCATGATGGATCTACACACACACCCACACACACACCCATGATGGATCTACACACACACTCATCCACCCATGATGGATCTACACACACACACACACCCATGATGGATCTACACACACACACACACACACACACACACACACACACACACACACACACACACACACACACACACACACACACACCCACCCATGATGGATCTACACACACACACCCATCCACCCATGATGGATCTACACACACACACACCCATCCACCCATGATGGATCTACACACACACACACACACCCATCCACCCATGATGGATCTACACACACACACACACACCCATCCACCCATGATGGATCTACACACACCGACACACCCAGGATGGATTTACATTTATCAGCTTCTCAGGTTACTAATCACAATATACACACACAAAAAGACCCTTTCAAGCTGAATCCCCCCTTTGGGAACTCTGCCATTAATGTGAAGAGATAATAGACTGGATCATTCAGTTCTCCTCCTATCTAATAGTGCCTGCCCCCTTAGTCTTACTGCTGCTCTCAGGCTTCAGACCATCTCCATCCGAACCAGGCCTTTAGTCCTGCTAGACTTGAATTAGAATTAACATCATGCTCTAATCCTCCCCTCCACCCGGGACTTTGCTCTGAATGGAATTGTTCCACTCGTTCTGCTTCTATGATTCCGTTTTTTCGCAAACATTCTGCTAATTCTATAATGACTGTTTTTCTCAACTGTTCTACCAGTCTAATGCTATGATTCTCAACCGTTCTACCAGTCTAATGCTATGATTCTCAACCGTTCTACCAGTCTAATGCTATGATTCTCAACCGTTCTACCAGTCTAATGCTATGATTCTCAACCGTTCTACCAGTCTAATGCTATGATTCTCAACCGTTCTACCAGTCTAATGCTATGATTCTCAACCGTTCTACCAGTCTAATGCTATGATTCTCAACCGTTCTACCAGTCTAATGCTATGATTCTCAACTGTTCTACCAGTCTAATGCTATGATTCTCAACCGTTTTACCAGGTTAAACTCTATGAATCTCTGATTCGCCAGTTGTGAGAAACTTTATAGAACAAAATCATTTTATGAATGAATTGAGTTGCGTTTGGATTGAAAAAGTTGATCCACCACACAGAGGAGATGATTACGACAACAAATGACTCCAAAGAGAAGACATGTGGCTATACATGTATGAATTAAATTCTGTATCTCCACAAGGTTTAAACGAAGAACTAGATTTCACCTCCTTCCTATAGGCCACATTTTAGACTGTTACACAAGAAGACGGTCCATAGCAGGTTTTGCAAATCGTTTGAGTCAGTCCCACATTGGTATGAACAACTGAGGCTGATGTCCTTGGTGGTAAGCTATCTCATGTGTATGAACAACTGAGGCTGATGTCCTTGGTGGTAAGCTATCTCATGTGTATGAACAACTGAGGCTGATGTCCTTGGTGGTAAGCTATCTCATGAAATGATATAATGTATCCAAGTGAGCAGACACCTACAGTACCAGTCAAAAGTTTGGACACACCTACTCATGAGGTAGTCACCTGGAATTAATTTCAATGAACAGGTATACCTTGTTAATTTGTGTAATTTATTTCCTCAATGCGTTTGAGCCAATCAGTTGTGTTGTGACAAGGTAAGGGTGGTATACAGAAGATAGCCCTATTTGGTAAACTACCAAGTCCATATTATGGCAAGAACAGCTCAAATAAGCAAAGAGAAATAACAGTCCATTATTACTTTAAGACATGAAAGTCAGTCAATCCTGAACATTTCAAGAACTTTGAAAGTTTCTTCAAGTGCAGTCACAAAAACCATCAAGCGCTATGATGAAACTTTCTCTTATGAGGACAGAGTTACCTCTGCTGCAGACGATAAGTTCATTAGAGTTACCAGCCTCAGAAATTGCAGCCCAAATAAATGCTTCACAGAGTTCAAGTAACAGCCACATCACAACATCAACTGTTCAGAGGAGGCTGTGTGAATCAGGCCTTCATTGTCGAATTGCGGCAAAGAAACGACTACCAAAGGACATCAATAAGAAGAAGAGACTTGCTTTGGCCAAGAAACATGAGCAATGGACATTAGACTGTTGGAAATCTGTCCTTTGGTCTGATGAGTGCAAATTTGAGATTTTTGGTTCTAACCGCCGTGTCTTTGTGAGACGCAGAGTAGGTGAACGGATGATCTCCGCATGTTTGGTTCCCACCGTGAAGCATGGAGGAGGAGGTGTGATGGTGTGGAGGAGCTTTGCTGGTGACACTGTTAGTGATTTATTTAGAATTCAAGGCACACTTAACCATCATCGCTACCACAGCATTCTGCAGAGATGCATCATCCCATCTGGTTTGCGCTTAGTGGGACTTTCAGTTGTTTTTCAACAGGTCAATGACCCAACACACTTCCAGGCTGTGTAAGGGCTATTTGACCAAGAAGGAGAGTGATGGAGTACTGCATCAGATGACCTGGCCTTCAATCAACCGACCTCCATCCAATTGAGATGGTTTGGATGAGTTGGACCTCAGAGTGAAAGAAAAGCAGCAAACAAGTGCTCAACATATGTGGGAACTCCTTCAAGACTGTTGGAAAAGCATTTCAGGTGAAGCTGGTTGAGACAATTCCAAGAGTCTGCAAAGCTGTCATCAAGGCAAAGGGTGGCTACTTTGAAGAATTTGTTTTACACTTTTTGGGGCGGTTACTACATAATTCCATATGTGTTATTTCATAGTTTTGATGTCTTCACTATTATTCTGCAATGTAGAAAATAGTAAAAATAAAGAAAAACCCTTGAATGAGTAGGTGTGTCCAAACTTTTGACTGTTACTGTATGTCAATTAATTCATGAATTTCTTTGTAACTAATTTGTATACAGGTAGACCAGAAAAGCCACATCCCTGATTGGCAGATGAATGTCAAACCTGATTGTGAAGCACCAGCTACTCATCAGTTGTTCTTTACAAATGCCGTTTTGAATTAAGATAATTGTACCTACACACTGAAGGCTGCAAAGCCGTAACGTCTGTGTACGCAATGCAGTGAAAATAATAAAACATTCTAAAAATGAAGTAAGCTTTATGCGACATCTTTTTGAGTGCTGACCCATTACCCTTTTTATTTGTCTGAATTCGTGGGTTTAACACAACAGCCAAGATTCTGGGAGAGCGCGATGGTCCCCTTTTCTCAACCATTCTACCAGTTGTAACTCTATGATCCTTCCTGTATCTTGGTCAGATGAGACCCAGAAGCTGCTGAAGGAGCTGGCCAGTAGGAAGCCTCTCCAGGTGCCAAACATCTACCACCACCTGCCTCACCTGCTCAAAAATGAGGGCAGCCTGCACCCCGCTGTCCATGTCGGCCTGGGCCGCACCGGAGGTGAGAAACACACACATGCATACAGGCAAGCACACACACACACACACACACACACACACACACACACACACACACACACTGCCTCTGTTTCCCGCCCTCCCAGTTCATGCTTCTTTTGGCATAACAGTTCTTACGTGGCCTGGCTGATACATGTATTGTCAGCCCTGTTCTAGGCAAGTGTGTTTTCTCTGCTCTAAGCGTGTAAGGTTGTGTTACACAGTCTCCCATCAGGACGTTTTGAACTCACAGCACCAGTCGTGTGTGTGTGTGTGTGTGTGTGTGTGTGTGTGTGTGTGTGTGTGTGTGTTACTTCAGGCATAGATATGAGCTATTAGTCCTTCCATTGTAGCTGGGAGGCCAAGCTAGGCTCCAATCTCACTCAGTCCCCTATTATCCCACACAGCTTGACCCCATTCTCACCAGTCACCATATCACATTCTCTTTAAAGGTTAGGTAGCATAAACATAACAACATGTAACATATGGATTTGCATTAGAATACGAATAAAAATTCACAATACAAAGTTACACCTCACTTTAAACATAAAACTGATCAGAATTCCAAAGAATGCCGGTTGTGACGTAATAGGGAGGACCCTGCAAGCTAGCCAATTCCCTATAATGTAAACTCCAACAGAAATAACTTGACATTTTGAACTTAAAATTAGGCCAGGTAGTTTGCAATAACATTTTCAGCCAACTAACAAGCAGAATGTATTGTTACTGTAAAGTATACGCAATGAGTCAAGAAGCGGATGCAGAAAAATAGTTTCATATTAAGACGAGGCAGATGAACAAAACAGGAGTAGAGTACTGACCGTGAAAACAAAGCAATACTGCCTGATGACTTGGGCTACAGAGGGCTAAATAAAGAGTAATCAAGGTGATGATGAGGTCCAGGTGTGAGTAATGATGAGGAGCAGGTGTGCGTAATGATGATAGCCAGGGCCGGTGGTTAGTAGACCGGCGACGTCGAGCGCCAGAGCGGGAGTAAGCGTAACCGTTACAAATCCACTTGCAAGGTTGCTAGCCAACTAGCCTGCTAACGTTAGCCATACCAGCCTGCTAACGTTTGCCATACCAGCCTGCTAACGTTACCCCTACCAGCCTGCTAACGTTACGTTAGCACTGCATTAGTCAGCCAGTTGCAATCAACACCTAGCTTACAGCTACATTAAAGTAAACCAACGTTTTGGAAATACATAATGTTATCAAATAATGTTACGAGTATATGCAGTTATCTTAGCCAGCCAGCTAAAGTAGTTTTTACTTTTACCCCTTTTTCTCCCCAATTTCGTGGTATCCAATTGGTAGTTAGTCTTGTCTCATCGCTGCAACTCCCGTACGGACTCGGGATAGGCGGATGTCGAAACACAACCCTGCCAAGCCGCACTGCTTCTTGACACACTGCTGGCTTAACCCGGAAGTCAATCGCACCATTGTGTCGGAGGAAACACCATCCAACTGATGACCGAAGTCAGTTTGCAGGTGCATGGCCCGCCACAAGGAGTCGCTAGAGCATGATGAGACAAGGATGTCCTGGCCGGCCAAACCCTCCCCTACCCCGGACATTGCTGCGCCATTCCGGAGGCTTTAAGTTCGTCATTTTAACCTACTAGCTAGCCTAGTCAGCTAACTAGCCTAGTTAGCCAACCACCACGGTCAACATAGCTAAGTAGTGAGCCAAGGAAACTAGTGGAGCACAGGCCCCAACCAACAGAACACAACAACAACAAAAATCCAGCAGATACAAAGTAGAGAGAGCGGAGAATTACCGATTGACAGCTGAGTTAACTACCAAAGTCACAGAAGAGCCAAGGAGAGGCTTTCAGAGGGAGAGGCCGTTTCACCAGCCGAGGGAGAGTCAGCTAATCCAATAGTGATATAGTGAGGTAAATCCACACTGAATTTACCCGATTTTTATCGCCATCACTGCTGACACTCGCGATGTACCGGTAGGTCGGTAGGAAATGCAGGCTTCACATTCACACTCGGCCCAGCACCTGGTTTCAGTCAGTCGCATACCGAATCATGCCTTCCACTGGTTATACATACTAAGCCATCGAAGTCCTCTGGGGTGAAATGAGCACCACATACAGTAGACGTGGTCACTGTTCCAATACTCCAATCCGCTCGCTTCAACCGGACAAACCGGTCCCACTTCAAAGCTATCTTCTCGTTTTTGGGCCACAAATGAGTCGTAACACCGTCCTTGTGGGTATTACTGCGATATGTGGGTATTACTGCACTAACGACGAACAACGGAAAACTGCTACAGCGCTCGCTCGACTACCACTACCAAACACACAGGAAAAGAGGAAATGCAGTTTTTCGCATGAATTTATATGGTTTCTTCTTTGTGGATGTACATAGTAGCTCACCAGCGCCAGCACTTGGTTTGGAATGTAATTACATGCTAGCATGGATAGTAGCTGACGTTAGCCAGCTGGAACTAGCTCTGTAGCACCGGCTCTCCATATGACGTTGAGAAATCGTGCATTGTGGGTAGTTCCGAAGAATAAGTTAATAAATATATGTAAAAAAAAAAAAAAAAAAAAAAACGCTAAAACATAAATATGTTTGTAGTTGTAGTCACGATCTGGTTACCTATAACTAAGTGACTAAGTCTTTGACCACACTGTGTTGTTACTTTGGTGAGTAAAAACCAATGCGTACTACCCTTTAAGATGATTGTGGGTGTTTTTGTGTGTGGCTTGTGTGTGGCTTGTGTGTTAGACAGGGTTTAGGAGGATGAGCCGGGTCAAGGACTGGGAAGTAAGGTAAGGTAGGACGGCGAGTTCTGATATAGGAGTTCTGATATTCGGCAAGCATGGTAAGAGTAGAGAAGTGGTTCTTACGTAGGACGTAGGACGGCGGACGTAAAGGTAACGTAAAGGTAATGGCGGACTGAACGAAGTTATGTAGAGCACCTCAAGATAAAACATAATATTCGAAATATCTGCTAAATTAGACTAAAATATTAGCACTAAATAATCTGGTGGGTGATAACCTTCAATCTGGATAATAACACAAAACAAATCCTAAGATTAGAGACATTTATCGACAAATATTACGAAAACAAGCAACACCCAAACATGACGGAGAGTAAGACAGGGGAACCGATTCAAAAACGAAAACGTGACTCCTCAACCGACACGGATGATTTAATATTCTCACCACCGGCAATGGTAAAGGTCGAAACCGATCTGTTAAAATCAATAAATGACAAACTGGGTATACTTGAATTAGTTAGTAAAGATATAAAAGAGTTGAAGGCAAGCCTAGAGATGAGTGATGAAAAAGCTGCGACATTGGAGAAGGAAACACACGCGCTAAAAGGGACAGTCAATAAAATTGAAACCGAAATGAATGAAATTAAAAAGGAGAACACCGTTCTGAAGGAATGCTTACTAGACATACAAACTAGATCCATGAGAGAGAATTTGGTACTTACAGGTATCCAAGAGAAAGAAGGAGAGGTTCCTGAATCTGTAGTTAGAGAGTTCCTTTTTGCAGCGCTTCAGATTCCACGCGAAGTTATCGATAAGATCCAACTTGAACGTGTACACCGCCTCGGACAGAGAGGGCAGAGGTACGAACGCCCAATCGTTGCCAAATTTGCTTCATTTAAAGATAAAATAATGGTTAAAAGCCTGGGTAAAAGACTTGCTGGGACCAAAATTGGCATGAATGATCAGTTTCCGAAAGAAATTGCAGAACGGCGCAAAGTTCTGTATCCAATTTTCAAAGAAAATAGATTAAAAGCGAAACGAGTAGCTCTCGTCGTTGATAAACTATATATTGATAACCAGTTGTTCAGAGACACAAAGACTACTCCATGGTTATTTTAAAAATTACAAAGTTCTCATAGATGAGGAAAATAAACACAATTCAAGCCCGGTTATTGATTGTAACAATACAATACAAAATATAGCTTTTCTATAAATCTTCATATATAACTAATTGAACACAAGCACTATTTCTACATAGTGAAGATAAAAACTAAGTAAACAGAAGGCACAGTATGTGTGGATGGTGTGGTGTGTGTTTATTTTTATTTGTTATGTTTGGAAAGTTGAGTGAGTGAGTAATGAAGCCAGTGTATTGCTGTGGGCCGGAGCCAGTGTATTGCTGTGGGCCGGGTATGAGAGGGCTTTCAATGTTGTTCAGATGATGGATATACTTTTATAATGAATTATACGTCTTATTTATTTATTGTCCTATCATGGGGAACTACATTTTTAAAATAAATATCTAATTATTTATTATCCTATTTTAATGGTACGGTCCATGGCCCTATACCCTAGACACCCACATGAATGGCCCAGATACTAAGGAGAAGTCCCTAACTGTTTTATGTGCATGCTGTAAGCGGTCTGTATGCAGCCAAAATGAGGTCAGGGACCAAGAGCAGCACTGCCCCCTCAAGATTCTGAGCCTGCTTGGCAGGGTTGGTCCTGCAAAGCCAAAGCCCCCTAAAGGGAGAGCATAATAAACAAGGAAATTCTCAAAGCTGCTAATGAGAACCTTGACGACCTTGTACCTAGCCGGTGGGGATTCCGGTGGGGTGCCCCCACCCAGGCAGTGGCAGTGCTGGCAACACTAGCTGCAGTAACCCATGGGGAGGGGGTCACACTCGGACATTCAGAGAGGGGGTATATTATTGTGGCCCTGGTGGCACGAAATCAAGTCGGACTGCATGGAGATGCTTGGGAACATGGTCAAAATGGATGACCGTATTGTGGGTGTTTCAGGAAGAAGGTGTACATTTGACCTCCATCATTTAGGATGTGACAATGGTAAATAAATCTCTACATTTATGCTCATTTTTTGCGCGGTCTTGCAGGCCTTCTCATGCAGCTGCAACTGCAAGTACATTTGTAAATCATGATCCATCTTGAGTTGGGCTCTGGGATGGTGCAATTGTTGAGAGGGTGAGCTTATGGTTGTGTGGGGGTAAGGGCTGAATGTGTGTGGGTGTATGTGTGTATCCCACAACTGTTGCGAAGGAAGAAGTAAAAGATGTTAGGGACTATAGAGGATGATTCACAGCAATATGTAATAAAAATAGAGGTGAGGGCGATGGAAATGCATTTGGCAATGGATCTGCTTCGGTTCGGTGGATGGCGCTGTGTGCACTTTTCGAAGGATGGATCCCAGTCGGTCCGGGGCTGTGCGATGCGGGGGGTCGGGGGTGGTCTGCCGGTCATTGGGATGACAACCCAACTCGAGATGGGGGCTTTTGGCGGGTGGAATAGTGGGGACCAATTGGAGGTTTGCTTAGTGGAGATGCAAATGTCATGGTACAACTATATAGACACTCAATCATTATGTTACTTTTTAATAGGATGTTTACAAACATATATTTTGATAAAAATAATTGAAAGGTGTGTCTCATTATGGTAAGTGGTGAAATAAGTATAGCCAGTTACAATTGTAATGGCTTAGCAGATAATAAGAAAAGACGATCAGTATTTACCTGGCTAAAAGAGAAGGATTATAATATCTACTGTTTACAGGAAACCCATTCGACAGTTTTAGATGAAGTTTTGTGGAAAAAGAACTGGGGGGGCGAAATATATTTCTCCCATGGGCAAAGAAATTCAAAAGGGGTGATGGTTTTAATTAATAATAACTTTGATCCAAATGTGCAACTTGTCCAAACAGATCCTCAAGGTAGATGGATTATTTTAAATATGTTATTGGACAATAAACATATATGGCTTATTAACCTATACGGTCCGAATAATGATGATCCAAGCTTCTTTGACAATATATATAAGAATGTATCAACTCTACAAGCAACACTAGACTCTATTATTATAGTGGGAGATTTTAATACGGTCTTAAATACCTCTATGGACCGGAAAGGAAATCACACTACAAACTATCACCCTCAGGCACTTAAGGAAATCAGGAATGTCATGGATATATTGGAATTAGTGGATATATGGAGACTTAAATACCCTGACCTAGTGAGATATACATGGCGGAGGCTTAATCAAGCTAGTCGCCTTGACTACTTTCTTATATCATTCTCTCTGGCACCAAAAGTTAAAAAGTGTTTGATAGGGGACAGAATGCGGTCGGACCATCACATAATTGGCATATATATTACTCTTACAGAATTTCCACGTGGGCGAGGATATTGGAAATTTAATCAAAGCCTACTAGATGATAAATTGTTTAGAACTAGGACAGAAGAATTTATAACTGACTTTTTTAGACATAACATAGGTACAGCAGATCCCCATATTGTATGGGACACTTTTAAGTGTGGCTTTAGAGGCCATGCAATTCAGTACTCATCTATAAAACAAAAGCAATTTCGATCAAAAGAGTCCATATTAACAAAGGAAATTGAAGGACTAACAGTACAGTTAGATAACAATAAAAACGGTACCATAGAGGCACAGAATAAGTTAGAGGAAAAACAAAAAGAAATGGAGGAACTTATTCAAGAAAGATCCAGTGTAATATATTACAAAAATAAAGCGAACTGGATGGAATATGGGGAAAAATGCACCAAATTCTTTTTCAATCTTCAATATAGAAATGCTACCAAAAAAAACGTATTAAAACTTGTTACAAATGATGGAGTCACGCATGATTCACCAAATGATATTTTGAAAGAGGAAGTAAAGTACTTTAAGAATATATTTTCGTTTCAGGCTCCTCCATCTCCACTAACTGAAACTAATTGTATGGATTTTTTCCCTAATAATAATGTAAAATTAACATCTGTACAGAAAGACTCATGTGAAGGCCTAATTACAGAGGAGGAACTACTTGATGCAATTGGGGCCTTTAAGGATGGGAAAACTCCAGGACTGGATGGCATACCAGTGGAAGTATACAAACATTTTTTTGATATACTCAAAGGACCATTATTAGCTTGTTTTAACCACTCCTATATAAATGATAGATTATCAGACACGCAACAAGAAGGTGTGATATCATTATTACTGAAACAGGACCCAAGTGGTATATATAAAGATCCAGTCCATTTAAAAAATTGGAGACCTCTTACACTTCAGTGTTGTGATGCAAAAATCCTAGCAAAATGCTTGGCGCATAGAATAAAAAAAGTTTTGTCAGATATTATTCATCCTAATCAGACAGGTTTTTTACATGGACGATACATTGGAGATAATATAAGGCAAGTACTGGAAACAATAGAACACTATGAAATATCGGGGACACCAGGCCTGGTTTTCATAGCTGATTTTGAAAAGGCTTTTGATAAAGTACGACTGGAGTTTATATATAAATGCCTAGAATATTTCAATTTTGGGGAATCTCTTATAAAATGGGTAAAAATTATGTATAGTAACCCTAGGTGTAAAATAGTAAATAATGGCTACATCTCAGAAAGTTTTAAACTATCTAGAGGAGTAAAACAAGGTTGTCCACTATCGGCATATCTATTTATTATTGCCATCGAAATGTTAGCTGTTAAAATTAGATCAAACATTAATATTAAGGGATTAGAAATCCAGGGCCTAAAAACTAAGGTGTCATTGTACGCTGATGATTCATGTTTTCTTTTAAAACCACAACTAGAATCTCTCCACGGCCTCTTAGAGGATCTAGATATATTTGCTATCCTCTCTGGATTAAAACCAAATTATGATAAATGTACCATATTACGTATTGGATCACTAAAAAATACACATTTTACATTGCCATGTAGTTTACCAATTAAATGGTCTGACGGTGATGTGGACATACTCGGTATACAAATCCCAAAAGAAAGAAATGATCTCACTCCAATAAATTTTTATAGAAAGTTAGCAAAAATAGATAAGATCTTGCTACCATGGAAAGGAAAATACCTGTCTATTTGTGGGAAAATCACCCTGATTAACTCTTTAATCATATCACAGTTTACCTATTTGCTTATGGTTTTGCCTACACCTAGTGACCTGCTTTTTAAATTATATGAACAAAAAATATTCAATTTTATTTGGAACGGCAAGCCAGATAAAATTAAAAGGGCCTATTTATATAACGAATATGAATTCGGAGGGCAGAAATTATTAAATATTAAAGCATTAGACCTCTCACTAAAGGCATCAGTCATACAAAAGTTATACTTAAATCCAAACTGGTTCTCTAGTAGATTGGTACGAATGTCTCATCCTATGTTCAAGAAGGGCCTTTTTCCCTTTATTCAGATTACACCTGCTCACTTTCGGTTGCTTGAAAAGGAAATAATCTCCAAAATATCTTTATTTTTTAAGCAAGCCTTAGAAAGTTGGTTGCAATTTCAGTTTAATCCACCTGAAAGGACGGAACAAATAGTACAACAAATCTTGTGGTTAAATTCAAATATAGTAATTGATAAAAAAACTGTATTTATCGAAGAAATGTTTAAAAAAGGTATAATTTTTGTGAATGATATCATAAATAGGACTGGTGGAGTAATGTCACACATGCAGCTAACGCAGACATATGGAAATGTCTGCTCTACCCAAAATTACAACCAATTAATTGCAGCATTACCACAAAAATGGAAGAGGCAGGTGGAAGGGGATAAAAGTAAGGAACTTGTATGTCGGCCTTATATTAAAGAACATAAATGGTTAAAGAAAAGTGTGATAAATAAAAACATATACCAATTTCATTTAAGGACCAAAAAACTTACAGCTGTGCCATATAAATTGCAAAATAGTTGGGAAGAGATTTTCGATGTACCCATTCCATGGCACATGGTGTATGAATTGATACGCAAAACAACGCCGGATTCAAAACTTCGAATTTTTCAATTTAAATTATTGTACAAAATTCTTGCAACTAATAGAATGTTATATATATGGGGGATACAATCTTCCCAGCTCTGTAGATTCTGCTGTGAGGAGGCAGAGTCATTAGACCATTTATTTTGGTATTGTCCGCATGTAGCTCGTTTTTGGTCACAGGTCCAGGAATGGTTGAAGAATTGCAACATTTGCGTAGAACTAACGCTACAGATAGCAATACTGGGGGATTTGAAAAGCCATAGTCAATCAATCAATAATATAATAATTATTTTAGCAAAAATGTTTATTTTTAATTTACAATCCGTGGAAGCTATGAGAATAGGAAGATTCAAATCTTTTGTGAAGCATCACAGCACAGTTGAAAAATATATGGCAAATAAAAATCCGAAATGGATGATGTTGGAAGATAGATGGGAAAGGTTGAGTGGAGCTGAAGGGTGGGACTAATAACAAGATAAACAATGTAGGGCATACGGGATCTGTGAAATGTGTATAGGTGCGGAGCTATTGTGAAATAGCACAGTTACAAGTGGAAATCACATTGGATGGACAACAGAAATAGAGGAAGGACTAAGAACAAACAAGAGAGAACTATTATAAAGTAGACTGTGTCTGTAAAATGTGTATAAGATGTATAAATTGAAGGTAAAAACAGAAATGTTTATCAGTTTACTCCAATTGGGGGATCGGTGGTAGGGTTTGCGGGGAATAATAATAAAGGTATACTCTTTAAAAAAGTATGTATGTCTATGTAGGTATGTGTATGTATATATGTGTATATGTATGCATACGTGAATGGATATATATATTTACCCCAAAAAATATGGGGGATTGGAAATGATGCAGACAATTACATTGGAAGCAACATTCTTTCCGCAATATTAAGCTGATCCACCCCCCAAAAAAAAAAAAAAAAAAGTAAGGTAAGGTGAGGAGAGTGTTAAAAATTGGGGGCTTCCCAGTGACTAGACAGGCTTTAGGGAGGACAGAACATATTATAAAGAGTTGTGAACACAGATTGGCAGTTTGGAACAAACACACAACACTCTGTCCCCTCTGTCTCTTGTCTCATCAAAGCCCAGTGACCCATCAGTATAAGGTTTTTCCAGATGGACCCAGAGATAAAGACAGAAGAAAACAATTTCTCCTGTTTCTGTATGTGCGTGTGTATTACCTGTGTGTTACCCGTCGACGTGGTCTTTCAAGGCTCTATGTCAGGTTTGTCTTGGAGGTAGAGGCTCTGATTCTCTGAGGCTTCTGTAGAAATCTTACTCCATTGTGATGCCTTCTCCTTTGTTGCCCTTCATTTAGTTTAGCCTCAGAGTTGTTTTTGTGTCTGTGGGTTTGGGTGTGGTGAGGGAGAGAGAGGGGTGGTCTTACTGCATGGACAAGTTGTTGTACTGCTCTACAGACGAGCCTCTAGGTTAAGATGAGACTAGTGACTGATAACAAGCCTCTGGGTTAAGATGAGACTAGTGACTGATAACAAGCCTCTGGGTTAAGATGAGACTAGTGATAATTACTTGGTTTAGGATCAAGAGCACCCCTCAAGTATTTTTGTCTCTATCCTCTCACTCATCTCTATCTCTCTCTGTCTCATCTCACTCTCTCTCTGTCTCATCTCACTCTCTGTCTGTCTCTCTCTATCTCTCTGTCTGTCTCTCTCCATCTCTCTCTGTCTCTCTCTCTCATCTCTCTCTCTCTCATCTCTCTCTCTCTGTCTCATCTCTCTCTCTCTCTCTCTCTCTCTCTCTCTCTCTCTCTCTCTCTCTCTCTCTCTCTCTCTCTCTCTCTCTCTCTGTCTCATCGCACTCTCTCTCTGTCTCATCTCTCTCTGTCTCTCTCTGTTAGGGTTATTTATTTATAGCAGTGTAAATTGGGACATCATGCATGCTTCTGCCTGCCCACCACCTTCAGACTGAGCAGGGAGTTACTGAACGAATGTGGAGCGAGAGATGAAGAGTAAAAAAAAAAAAATTTGAAATTAGAAAGATGGAGTAGGAGGGATTTCTCTCCTCAGCCTGTATTTTATGACTCATATGGAACATAATGACTTATTGTATCTATTCATATTAATTCCGTTTTTTTTGTTGTCAATTTGTCTACGTTTTGTATGTTCTATTTTCATATAATAGTTTGGGAATGAGTGGTGTAAACCAGTGGTATTCAACCAGGGGTATTTAACCAGGGTTCCACAGGGCCGAAAATATATATAGTTCATTTGGAAAGTATTCAGACCCCTTGACTTCTTCCACATTTTGTTACTTTACAGCCATATTATAAAATTGATTAAATTCGTTTTCCCCCCTCGTCAATCTACATACAATACCCCATAATGACAAAGCAAAAACAGGTTTTTAGAATTTTTTGCAAATTTGTTAAATATAAAAACTGAACTCACATAAGTATTCAGATCCTTTACACAGTACTTTGTTGAAGCACCTTAGGTAGCGATTACAGCCTTGAGTCTTCTTGTATTTGGGGAGTTTCTCCCATTGTTCTCTGCAGATCCTCTCAAGCTCTGTCAAGTTGGATGCTGAGCGTTGCTGCACAGCTATTTTCAGGTCTCTCCAGAGATGTTAGATCTAGTTCAAGTGTAGTGGCATTTTTCTGCTTTACCAAATGAGGAGAGTTACAAACTTCACACACCAGTCAGAGTTATACTTAAACTACATATTTTTTAATAAGAGCTTTGCAATAGCCTTTTTGACTTTCAATGATGCCCTATCTCTAATGAACCATTGAAAAGTACAGCGATCTTTTATAGTCAAGATACACCCCCTCTCAACTTACATGACGAATCACAGATCTTAGGAACAGTTCAAAGGTTAAGATTTGTATGAAAGATATCTATAAAACATAGCCGACAGTTACTGCTGTGTCAACAGTTCTCATTGTAAAGACCAGTGTCTGGCCCCCTCACTCCAAAAGGGAACCGTCTCTCCCTGATACGGCATAGAACAGAACCATTAGCTTATGTTATCTGGAATGCTCTTTAGGCTTTATTACCCAAAGACATGGTAAATCTCCTCTGTCAGTGCTATCTCATAGAGGCCCATCCTCAGTGGAACACACACACAATACTCTATTCTGTCGAATGTAACAACTATTATAATGTAATACAAACATTATAACATAATCTTACAATTTTCCACGACATCTCCCCCATTTTGAGAATATTCTCAATTTAAAAGAAAATTACAAGATTTAAGAGAACATCCATTTACATAGAAAATACATATATTCTACCTAAACCCAAAATCACAAAACAATAACTCCTTGCATGGGGTTCCTGCACATGACCAGATTCATTCCAAGAAACTCAGCCCTGTCTCTTATTTCAATCCCCAACACATTTTCTAAGCACTCTAGCATGTTATCTGGGAAGGTTATGATACACAGTCACCTGCACGAACCCACGAAGAAAAACAAAAAATTGCATACAGTTTGAGATACAAAGCTATATTTTCCATAGACGGTGAAAAGCACATGTTTAATAATAAAATAATCTTTAGTTATCTATCACACGCCAATGGATCAGCATAGTATGTTGGAAATGACTATTTCCATTCCAGAAACTAAAATTAGCATATCTTGTTGTACAAATCCAGGTAATGACTCCTAGTTCAAATAAAATGTATCCCCTTGGTGCCTAATGAACATGACCCAAGACAAGCATCATGATTCCACTATTTATAAGGCAATGCCTATAGATCAAATAGATTAGGATCAATTTCACTCTCCAGATCAGAGTTCACCCTCTCCATTCACCAGGGCATGCTTATAATAGTTTCAACATCTTTAGTTCATAACAACAATCCTTCAGTTTTAAAAATCATTACATTGCCAAATAAAATCATAATTAGAACCCAGTTAATTATCCAACCAAAATTTAGAATGACATTGCTCAGTGATTCAAATTGGTCCTATCACTCAAAGTAAAAAAACTCTATTTAACACACATCAACATTGGCAGAATGTACATTTATATTAACATCCAGTATAATTATCCCATAATTCTACTATTAACTTTTTTTATCAAGATTATAATACTGATCAGTATCTCAATGCATTCTTAATCTAAATTACTATAATTTTACGTGGTGTAGACCTCTACAATCAACCTGATACCAAAAAAGTCTAAATAAATTTTTTTGGCACAGTTGACCAACCCCCCCCTTCAGGCACTGATTCTTCTGGCGTCCTTTTCGTTCTTCTTCAGATAGCTTTACAGTTCAAAGTGGATGTCCCATGATAGTGTCCCAATTTCAATGTCTCACCTTTACCACCCATTATGTCTTGTCCATTTGTCAACCAGTATACCAGCAACATAAGAGAAGTTTAGAACAGATTTCTCGCCATGCTCACTCCACGTGGACTCCTCTCACACTCCTGAGAGAAACATGAGAGAAAAGCAGTTGATAGCTTAGATCGGATACTGTACACCGATTTCTGGCTCGGCTCCCTTCTCTCGGTAGAAGTGGTTCGGACAGGGCCTTATTCAACGCCTTTTGTCTCTTCAGCCAGTTAGAAGGGGTTTTTAGGTACACACACTGTTCGGTCCAATTATCTCTTCCATGTATTAAGATACCGTCTGATGTCACTTTTCATGATAACCTCGAAAGAACAGATCAGAACAACAGTTTAGTTCAGTTCATTAACTACATGATGATAAATTATTACTTTTACCAATTATTCTTAATACAAATGTCTAAACATATTTCAAAGAGAATAACAACACATTCTATTGAAACTATTCTTTCAAATTGGCTTATACTCCCCATCACACTGTCAACTCCATCGTAGAGCCAAAGGATCAGGAAGTTAGACCTATAACCCATCGGGAATAGAACAGAACAAACAACACAACAATACACTTCTTCACATATCACTCAAGGTGTGTAAACTTCAATCCAAAACCTCAAAGAACTGAATCTTCCCCCATTTTTAACACATAACTCTTCATGAGAGTATTGTATAAAACAACACTACTACTGGTCAAAAGATAAAAACAACATTTCAAATAACCTAATCAAATTAAAATCACTACTCTGAAAAACTCCACAAAGAAAAATGATTTTACCCATATGGTCATAGGAAAATAGACTTAAAGCAGCCTACCCTTAGTCAAAGGCAATGCCCTCTCCTTCTTCACATTAGTCCAAATTACAAATATGGCTAAGAACTATAAACTCCATCATATTTATCAATTACACAAATTACCTTGAAATCAGTATTACAAATTACCTTAAATTCATTATCCAAATGGCTTCCCAATGAGGGTGATCAAGCCACAACGGAAAATAATTATAGAGGTCATAGGTCATACAAACCCTTCAAAGAAGAGTTTCTTACTATATTAGACAAATAAAAAAATTAAAAATAGTCAAACATTTCCTACATGTTGTATCCCAGGTTCCCAGAACATTCATTTATCAAAATAATTCACGTGTTTAATTAAAACTTCACATAATAAAAACTCATAAAAATTCCATGTGCGTGTGTGCCCCTTTAAGATACCTTGGCACTAAAACAAATGGAAAACTCACCAAACCCAAAGGAAAAAAAAAAAAAAAAAAATCAAACATAGTATTTTAACCTCTCTAGGGTATGTGGGACGGTAGCGTCCCACCTCGTCAACAGCCAGTGAAACTGCAGGGCGCCAAATTCAAAACAACAGAAATCCCATCATTTAAATTCCTCAAGCATACAAGTATTTTACACCATTTTAAAGCTACACTTGTTGTAAATCCAGCCAAAGTGTCCGATTTCAAAAAGGTTTTACGACGAAAGCACACCAAACGATTATGTTAGGTATGAGCCAAGTCACAGAAAAAGACAGCCATTTTTCCATCTAAAGAGAGCATTAACAAAAAGCAGAAATAGAGATAAAATGAATCACTAACCTTTGATAATCTTCATCAGATGACACTCATAGGACTTCATATTACACAATACATGTATTTTTTGTTCGGTAAAGTTCATATTTATATCCAAAAATCTGAGTTTAGGCAAGACGCTACTGTATCACTTGGCAAAAAGCCAGAGAAAATGCAGAGCGCCAAATTAAAATGATTTACTATGAAAATTACTATAAAATCAAACTTTCATTAAATCACACATGAAAGATACCAAATTAAAGCTACACTGGTTGTGAATCCAGCCAACATGTCAGAATTCAAATAGGCTTTTCAGCGAAAGCATACGATGCTATTATCTGAGCATAGCACCATAGTAAACAAAAGAGAGAAAACATTTCAACCCTGCAGGAGCGACACAAAACGCAGAAATAAAAATATAATTCATGCCTTACCTTTGACGAGCTTCTGTTGTTGGCACTCCAATATGTCCCATAAACATCACAAATGGTCCTTTTTGTTCGATTAATTCCGTCGATATATATCCAAAATGTCCATTTATTTGGCGCGTTTGATCCAGAAAAACACCGGTTCCAACTTGCTCAAACATGACGACAAAATATCTAAGGTTTCCTGTAAACTTTGCCAAAAAATTTCAAACTACTTTTGTAATACAACTTTAGGTACTTCTTAACGTTAATAATCGATAAAATTGAAGACGGGATGATATGTGTTCAATACAGGATTAAAACTAAATGTTGCATGCCTTCTGTTTGATTGAAGCGCATGTCCAGGACACCTGGAGTGCCTCGACTTCAAGATGGCCGTATTTCTTCATTACACAAAGGAATAACCTCAACCTATTTCTCATGACTGTTGACATCTAGTGGAAGCCGTAGGAACTGCAAGCAATTCGCTTAGAAATCTGGTTTCCCAATGAAAACTCATTGAAAAGACAGTAACCTCAACAAAAAATAAATTCTGAATGGTTTGTCCTCGGGGTTTCGCCTGCTAAATAGGTTCTGTTATACTCACAGACATGATTCAAACAGTTTTAGAAACGTCAGAGTGTTTTCTATCCAAATCTACTAATAATATGCATATATTATCTCCTGGGGATGAGTAACTGGCAGTTGAATTTGGGTATGCTTTTCATCCAAACGTGAAAATGCTGCACCCTACCCTAGAGAAGTTAAAAACAGCAACAAATAGTCATAACAAATGTGTTGTGTGTGTGTATTTGCAAACCTTAAGGTAAAAACACACAAACACGTCCAGGCCCTTTTCAATTTGGTAGTTTACGGCCTCAATCTCACTCACTCTCCTCAAGATTATAGTCCCAGGAAACATTTCAAAGAGTGACAATGACACCCCCATTTTCCCAGAAAAAACACAAAACACTTCGTTAGCATTCATTATACTACACCGATTCAGAAACCCAAAAGTTAACTATAGACAAAACCTAATAATAATGATAATTCCACTGTACCTCAAATCATTAATCATACGTTTTAATCTACATCAATGTATATGTATGCTCAATTGAACATGCGCTACCCTTAGATACAATTATCCTGGTATCATTACTATCTAAATGTAATTTTTTTTTCCTCTGTCGCAAATGTAGTACATTTCTCAGTGTAAGGAATCAGTGATATTTAATCCCAGGCATTTAATAAAATGTTGTTTGAGACGTGTTCTCCCATGGCTCCTTTAACATACATACTTTAGGTGACTTCCATCTGTCCCGGAAGAAAGAATCCTACTCAAACACATCAGATAATACAATGTTTAATTAAGTAAAACCAACACCTAAAATCAACAATAAACAGTAAACAAACCCATAACCCCTTTCCACCAATCTAATCATTTCAACTTGTTGCATAAATTTAGTAAAAACTATCCTGATTTTTAACAAATCTAAAATCTTTCAAAAGTTGGCGCTGTCTCAGCGTCAAAATCAAAACAAACTTTTTCCCGCTCATATCTACAATGTTTGCATTCCCCAAAGGTCAATACTGTTCAGCTCGTACATTAATGATCTTCCTTCTGTCTGTACAGGGTCTGAAGTTACAATGTATGCAGATGATACAGTGATAAATGCATGCAAATAACAAACAAGCTACACAAGAACTCACTACTGTAATGGTTCAGATGACAAAGTTGCTCAGACTCATGGTTGAATCTAAAAAAAAACTAAAAAACAGGCTGCATGTCCCTCACAAAGAAAACAACTGATGCCCCTGAGACAGATGTCTATGTATCAGGGGAAAAGCTCCAGGTGGTATCTGATGCCCTGAGACAGATGTCTATGTATCAGGGGAAAAGCTCCAGGTGGTATCTGATGCCCCTGAGACAGATGTCTATGTATCAGGGGAAAAGCTCCAGGTGGTATCTGATGCCCCTGAGACAGATGTCTATGTATCAGGGGAAAAGCTCCAGGTGGTATCTGATGCCCCTGAGACAGATGTCTATGTATCAGGGGAAAAGCTCCAGGTGGTATCTGATGCCCCTGAGACAGATGTCTATGTATCAGGGGAAAAGCTCCAGGTGGTATCTGATGCCCTGAGACAGATGTCTATGTATCAGGGGAAAAGCTCCAGGTGGTATCTGATGCCCTGAGACAGATGTCTATGTATCAGGGGAAAAGCTCCAGGTGGTATCTGATGCCTTGAGACAGATGTCTATGTATCAGGGGAAAAGCTCCAGGTGGGATCTGATGCCCCTGAGACAGATGTCTATGTATCAGGGGAAAAGCTCCAGGTGGGATCTGATGCCCCTGAGACAGATGTCTATGTATCAGGGGAAAAGCTCCAGGTGGGATCTGATGCCCCTGAGACAGATGTCTATGTATCAGGGGAAAAGCTCCAGGTGGTATCTGATGCCCCTGAGACAGATGTCTATGTATCAGGGGAAAAGCTCCAGGTGGGATCTGATGCCCCTGAGACAGATGTCTATGTATCAGGGGAAAAGCTCCAGGTGGTATCTGATGCCCCTGAGACAGATGTCTATGTATCAGGGGAAAAGCTCCAGGTGGTATCTGATGCCCCTAAGACAGATGTCTATGTATCAGGGGAAAAGCTCCAGGTGGTATCTGATGCCCCTGAGACAGATGTCTATGTATCTGATTTTAAGTACCACGGCATCATACTTGATTCCAACCTCTCTTTTAAAAAGCAAATAAAAAAGGTAACTCAAATAACCAAATTCAACCTAGCTAATTTCCAAAACATATGAAATTGTTTTGACTACAGAGGTAACAAAACTATACTTAAAATCTATGATACTCCCCCACTTAACCTATCTGGGAACGGGGTTCCTCGCCAACGGCCAATGAAATTGCAGGGCGCCAAATTCAATCAACAGAAATCTCATAATTCAAATTTCTCAAACATACAAGTATTAGACACCATTTTAAAGATAAACTTCTCGTTAATCCAACCACAGTGTCCGATTTCAAAAAGGTTTTTCGGCGAAAGCAGAACATATCATTATGTTTGGTCAGCAACTAGTCACAGAAAGCATACAGTGATTTTCCAACCAAAGAGAGGAGTCACAAAAAGCAGAAATAGAGATAAAATGAATCACTAACCTTTGATATTCTTCATCAGATGACACTCCCGGGACCACATGTTACACAATACATGTATGTTTTGTTCGATCAAGTTCATATTTATATCCAAAAACCTCAGTTTACATTTGGCTTTGCCTCCAAAACATCCCGTGAATTTGCACAGAGCCACATCAAATCACAGAAATACTCATAATAAACATTAATAAAAGATACAAGTGTTATTCACAGATTTAAAGATATACTTCTCCTTAACCTCTCTTTGGTACGTGTGATGGTAGCGTCCCACCTCTTCAACAGCCAGTGAAACTGCAGGGCGCCAAATTCAAAACAACAGAAATCCCATAATTAAAATTCCTCAAACATACAAGTATTTTACACCATTTTAAAGATACACTTGTTGTAAATCCAGCCACAGTGTCCGATTTCAAAAAGGCTTTACGACGAAAGCAAACCAAACGATTATGTTAGGTGAGCGCCTATTCACAAAATAACACAGCCATTTTTCCAGCCAAAGAGAGGATTCACAAAAAGCAGAAATATAGATAAAATGAATCACTAACCTTTGATGATCTTCATCAGATGACACTCATAGGACTTCATGTTACACAATACATGTATGTTTTATAAAGTTCATATTTATATCCAAAAATCTGAGTTTACATTGGCGCCTTACGTTCAGAAGTTCCAAAACATCCTTTGATTTTGCAGAGAGCCACACCAATTTACAGGAATACTCATAATAAACATTGCTAAAAGATACAACTGTTATGCATGGAATTTTAGATGCACTTCTCCTTAATGCAACCGCTGTGTCAGATTTCAAAAAAGCTTTACGGAAAAAGCAAACCATGCAATAATCTGAGTCGGCGCTCAGAGCCCAATCAAGACACAAATATATATCCGCCATATTATGCAGTCAACAGAAGTCAGAAATAACATTATAAACATTCCCTTACCTTTGATGATCTTCATCAGAATGCACTCCCAGGAATCACAGTTCCACAATAAATGTTTGTTTTGTTCGATAATGTCCATCATTTATGTCCAAATTCCTCCTTGTTGTTCTAGCATTCAGTACACTTTCCAAACTCACGCGCGGGCAGGTCCAGCGGAAAGTACGGACGAAAAGATAAAGTTATATTACAGTCCGTAAAAACATGACAAACGAAGTATTGAATCAATCTTTAGGATGTTTTTAACATAATTCTTCAATAATGTTCCAACCGGAGTATTCCATTGTCTTCAGAAGTGCGTTGGAACAGAGCTCGCTCTCACGTGAACGCGCATGGTCAGTGCATGTTCAGGTCATGATAGACCTGACTCATTCCTCTCTCCTTCGGCCCCACTTCACAGTAGAAGCATCAGACAAGGTTCTAACGACTGTTGACATCTAGTGGAAGCCGTAGGAAGTGCATTATTACCAATATCCCACTGTATCTTCAATAGGAGCTGAGTTGAAAATCGACCAACCTCAGATTTCCCACTTCCTGGTTGGATTTTTTCTCAGGTTTTTGCCTGCCATATGAGTTCTGTTATACATGAGTTCTGCCATATGAGTTCTGAAATACATTCAAACAGTTTTAGAAACTTCAGAGTGTTTTCTATCAAATACTAATAATAATATGCATATATTAGCAACTATGACTGAGGAGCAGGCCGTTTACTCTGGGCACCTCTGTGCACCTTTCATCCAAGCTACTCAATACTGCCCCTGCAGCCATAAGAAGTTAAATAAAAAATCATGGAAATGCCCCATAGACTTTGAAAAGCACCTGCGAATAGGCTACCAGCGAGGCAAGTGCCGCTGGAAAGCTTTTTTGTGACTTGGACATACATTTTTGCCAACACATGGCTAACTTTTGTTTAACCAGCTAAACAGCTGCTCTTTACAAAAATGTGTTTTGAAATGTTGATTACTTCTTCTTGCCATTATCATTCACCTGATGACAAGACATGATGTATGATGGGGGTCCCTGGGTTGCCGGTTTGCCTGGGAGGGGCTCCCTGGACAAGGACTGGTTGAAAACCCCTGGTATAAACGGATGGGATTGCCATGTAGCCTTATATTTGAGTGTCATGCACTAGCCTAGCTAGCAGATAGCAAGGGGGAGCTGATAGCCTTCAGGTCCATTCAGCACTACTGGTACTGAATCTGATGTCTGAGAGTCTTAGGATCTAAACTCACACACAATACTCTTCTCTATCTCTACTAGGCCTTTCTATACACACGCACGCACGCACACACACACACACACACACACACACACACACAGGTCAGTTGGTCCATTCTGTCTCTGTGCGGACGTCAGATCACCATTCACTTGTCTGTCAGAGGCACAGATGGATGTGATAATCAGGGTTCTTTTCTGAGGGGGATGGGGATGAAGGGGTTGAGTGATGGCATAAGAAGTCTCTCTCTCTCCCCCCCTCCCTTTAGCTTCTTGTATTTTCTGTCTCACTGTCTCCCTCCCCCCTCTCTCCCTCCCTCGGTCACACTCTCCATCCCTCCATCGTCAGTCTGTCTGTCACGATCTCCCTTTTTTTCTCCCTCTCAAATTCAATTTCAATTTAAGGGCTTTATTGGCATGGGAAACATATGTTTACATTGCCAAAACAAGTGAAATAGATAAACAAAAGTGAAAGTTAACAATAAAACATTTACAGTAAACATTACAGTTCCAAAAGTTCCCTCTGCCTCTTATTTGCTCCTTCTTTCTCTCTCTGTCTCTTTTTCTCTCTTTCCCACTCTCTCCTTTCATCCCCGACCTACTTTCCTGGTTCTGTGTGTGTCTCTGTGCTGGGTGGAGACACAAAGCAAACCAAGGACCGATTCTCCACGCTGCACAGATCACACTCCACCATTCTGACACTTTCATTCTCTCTCTCCCCCTTCACTCATTCATTCACTCTCTTTCAGTCTGTTTATTGTGCCTCCCTCTTCCCCCATGTTTTCCAATGTTTGTCTCTAGAGCTAGCCCCATAATAGAGATTAAACACACACACACTCCCTGTTGTTCTCTCACTCCTGGTGTGGTTGGATATTTTTTGGTGGTCAAAGCAAATATATGCAAATATTTTCCTGTTTTTCTGCCCTCTAATTTGAATATTTTGAAAGACAAACATCTCCGGTCTTAGATGAGAAAGATAGGGAGGGAAGGAGTGTGCGTACAGAGCAATTAAGATGACGTGGTACTCCCTTTCTCTCCGGCAAGACTGAGAAGCAGAGTGCTATCGTGTAAACACACACACACACACACTAGTGTTGTCACGATACAAACGTTTTACTAACGATACCATACCAAGCCAGGTATCAAGATACCACTGGGGGGGAAAAAGTGTTCTGTTCGCCACGTCCCCCGACATTTATTCCCATTTTCTAAATGTTAAGCGCATCTGCTACCCAGAAAACCTGTCACTGATAGTCACACTTCTACTGAATACAACACATATTGAATTGAACTTCACACACTATAATAGAATACTGCATAGAATGACTGATTTGCTGATAATAGCACAGGTCTACCTGTGATGTGGCTGGAGGAATGGGAGGAAGGAATATACGTGCGTAATGATCTGCTTGTCATTGTGTCAATAAGGAGAAAATACTGCATGAAACCACCTTTACTGTTCAGTTAAGACACACACACTCCCTCATAAACACTCAGACACATGTAACAGAGTTGGTTATGTTTTCACTTGCCTCTAAAGAAAGGTGTATTTAATGTTCAAGCATTCTTATTGTTTGGTTCAACTCTGATGACAATAAGGGGTGTTGTGATTGGCCCTGCTTGCAGATAGGGGGAGATGGCGAACGTCAGGTCTTCCCAGTATGAAAATGTGTTGCAAGGGGTAGGTCACGTTCTGAATGCTGTTTTCTATTTTACAATGTGTACAAGTTTGCTGTACATTACTGATTTATACATGTGTGGGTATATGGTACCTGTTAGGGATTGAGGGGCTTTCTGGGATGTGCTTTGGCATAGGATTGCTGTAAATAAGTGTGTTAGCTAGCATACACCGATGTAATGGTCACATAAGCCCACTGCTAACACAGTTGTCTTCATGCTACAGATTTTGCCATCGACGGCCATCAATATAGTTAAGCCCTGCACAACTAACGTGCTGTTTCCTATTAAACAACAGGTATTTACACATATTGTATTTTTTATATTTTGTTCACCCAGTATGAAAATGTGATGCAAGGGCAACATAAATAAATGATGCTCAACTGGGACCACTGGCTGATGGGATTTATTTGGACAAAACACAACGCAAGGAGAGTACGATTTACATCTGTTACACACACACACTCCCTCATAAAGACAGAGACGCTCCCTCCCAAACACGTACACACACTGTTCCCAACTTTAAAGGCGTTAGGCACCAAACAGAACGTAAGGAGCACCACAAATAGTGTGTTATACTTTAGGCTTCCATTAGGCCTATAAGAATCCTACCTTTGAAACACATCTCATGAGTAGCACATTTTCACAGACCTGTCAATGTACCAGGTTGTTAGCTAGCTAGGTAACAAGACTGAACAAAGTTGTTTGTTATCAAACTAATAATTAGTGTCCGGGATTAGTTTAAAAACGTCCCTCGACATGGTGTGTGAAATATCAAATGCACGCGGCGTCGCACAGAAACAACAAAAAGTATCTCTGGTAATATGGGTCATATTTTTAACCGTTTGAGATCGAGACGAGACGTTTTCTTTCCTGTAAAGCTGCAGACATGCCTCTTGCAAAACGGGGTTTCCTCTCTGCGTGACGGCAAATTTGCAAAGCCTATCAGCCTGGCCTGTACTCTCCGTTTAAGGCCCATATCACTTAGCTCCCAGCCTAGCAATAAGGATGCAATGTTTAGCGATAAGGAGGAGACTCCACCCAAAGTGGGGTATGTACACTACCACGGGTGGAACCATGTCTTTGTTCAGTTGTTCGATCCTTTGGGATCATTGTTTTAACTTTGTCTAAGCTTTCGTAGTGTCCGTCGAGTTATTACTCTGATAATTAGAACCTAACAGTAGTATCATATGAAATGGTACTACGGTATTCTAAAATGTTGGTATCATAAGTATCATGGCGTTTTGGTACCGTGATATGACCGTGGTACCAGTATACTATGCAACACCAACACACACGCACAGCCCTGTTCCCCAGTGAAAGAGATCCCTGGGCCTATTGTGTCAGTGTGGGACAAATGGAGTGATATGTCTCTAGTATTTCAGTGTGGTTTTCAGGGGATCACCCCCTCTAAGGAAGATAATAGTCTGTCTGTATTCCCTATTCTACTCTCTCCCTTCAGGACACAGAATACAACTGATAGCCAGGAGTATAACAATAGCTGCTGTCTCACCTCTCTCTCAATTACATTTAAATTTAAGGGCTTCATTGGCATGGGAAACATATGTTAACATTGGCCAACGCAAGTGAAGTAGGTAACAAACAAAAGTGAAATAAACAATAAAAATTAACTGTAAACATTAAGCTCACAAAGTAAAAAAAAAAAATTATAATAAAGAAATTTCAAATGTCATATTATATATATATATACAATGTTGTAACGATGTGCAAATAGTTGAAGTACAAAAGGGAAAAAAATTAACATAAATATGGGTTGTATTTACAATGGTGTTAATTCCTTCCAATGTGTCAAGTAATTATATTTTAGCTTTTTCATGATTTGTTTGGGTCTAATTGTGTTGCTATCCTGGGGCTCTGTGGGGTGTGTTTGTGAACAGAGCCCCAGGACCAGCTTTCTTAGGGGATTCTTCTCCAGGTTCATCTCTGTGTAGGTGATGGCTTTGTTATGGAAGGTTTGGGAATCGCTTCCTTTTAGGTGGATTTAGAATTTAACGGCTCTTTTCTGGATTTTGATCATTAGCGTGTATTGGCCTAATTCGGCTCTGCATTCATTATTTGGTGTTTTCTGCATTCAGAGTGTCAATTTGGTGTTTGTCCCATTTTGTGAATTCTTGGTTGGTGAGTGGACCCCAGACCTTACAACCATAAAGGGCAATGGGTTCTATAACTGATTTTAAGTATTTTTAGCCAGATCCTAATTGGTATGTAAAATTTTATTTTTATGGCATAGAAGGCCCTTCTTGCCTTGTCTATCAGATCGTTCACAGTTTTGTGAAAGTCACCTGTGGCTCTGATGTTTAGGCCGAGGTATGTATAGTTTTTTTGTGTGCTCTAGGGCAACGGTGTCTAGATAGAATTTGTATTTGTGGTCCTGGCAACTGAATCTTTTTTGGAATACCATTATTTTCTTTCTTACTGAGATGTACTATCAGGGCCCAGGTCTGAGAGCATCTGTGCAGAAGATCAAGGTGCTGCTACAGCAGCAGTCCATTTGGCCCTCAGCAAACAGTTGACATTTGTGACTCACAACCTGGATTCTGTCTTATGTAGCAACATTTGAATTGATTTTTTTTTTTTACAGTGGATAAAAGTAGACTCAGAGCTACAAAATGGAATATCATACACAGCATTTTTGAGGAACAATGGGAAAGTATTTCTACTTTGAAAGTTGATACTTGTAATGGCCTTTGAATGTTTTGGTACCTACTAGAGACCTCTCCTTTGTCTACACCCATTCAGCATTGTTCACACCCTCTTAAGCCTTAGCCCCACCCATCTCTTTAAGGATTCACATGTGAGGCCATGTACTAAACAGTGAGGAGTGTAGTAAAGATTAAGACTAAAAGTGGTAGCCTACAATAAGGAAAAATTCCAGGTAAACAACGTGTCCAGATAAAAATATGTTATAAATATTAATGACACTTACCCAGACACACTTGTCTAAATTGATGGGTCATGTGAAATAAATGCTATAACCCCCAGCCACACCCAGGGGTGGAAAAAGTACTAAAATGTCATACTTGAGTAAAAGTAGAAATAATTTCAAATTCCTTATTAAACCAGATGGCACAATTGTATTTTTTATTGACGGAGAGCCAGGAGCACACTCGAACACAATTTACAAACGAAGCATTTGTGTTTAGTGAGTCTGCAAGATCAGAGGCAGTAAGGATGACCAGGGATGTTCTCTTGATAAGTGTGGGAATTGGACAATTTTCCTACTTTTGGGTGTCAAGGAAAGTGTATGGAGTAAAAAGTACATTATTTTCTTTACGAATGTAGTGAAGTAAAAGGTGCCAAAAATAGATATATAGTGAAGTCATGTAGATACCACAAAAACTACTTAAGTAGTAATTTAAAGTATTTTTTACTTAAGTACTTTACACCACTGCCCAAATGCCTTCACACCAGTACATTAGCATACTTTATACTATTACACATGCACTTATCACATAGTAATCCATACATAAGTTAAGGCCATGCAACCCGAGTTGAAACCTGAGTGATGATAAAAAATAAAAATCAGTACTGTACATAAATATATGGCACATGCATCTGTTTATGTGGTGGACACGGTCACATGATATTGTTGGGGTATGTCACAAAGTCACGTTATGACCACACATCAATATTAATTTTATATATCAATATTTTGCTAAGTCTTGCTAAGAGCCTTTTGCACACAATGTACACAATGTACACTGCTCAAACAAATAAAGGGAACACTTAAACAACACAATTTAACTCCAAGTCAATCACACTTCTGTGAAATCAAACTGTCCACTTAGGAAGCAACACTGATTGACAATACATTTCACATGCTGTTGTGCAAATGGAATAGACAACAGGTGGAAATTATAGGTAATTAGCAAGACACCCCCAATAAAGGAGTGGTTCTGCAGGTGGTGACCACAGACCACTTCTCAGTTCCTATGCTTCCTGGCTGATGTTTTGGTCACTTTTGAATGCTGGCGGTGCTTTCACTCTAGTGGTAGCATGAGACGGAGTCTACAACCCACACAAGTGGCTCAGGTAGTGCAGCTCATCCAGGATGGCACATCAATGCGAGCTGTGGCAAGAAGGTTTGCTGTGTCTGTCAGCGTAGTGTCCAGAGCATGGAGGCGCTACCAGGAGACAGGCCAGTACATCAGGAGACGTGGAGAAGGCCGTAGGAGGGCAACAACCCAGCAGCAGGACCGCTACCTCCTGTGCAAGGAGGAGCAGGAGGAGCACTACCAGAGCCCTGCAAAATGACCTCCAGCAGGCCACAAATGTGCATGTGTCTGCTCAAACGGTCAGAAACAGACTCCATGAGGGTGGTATGAGGGCCCGACGTCCACAGGTGGGGGTTGTGCTTACAGCCCAACACCGTGCAGGACGTTTGGCATTTGCCAGAGAACACCGAGATTGGCAAATTCGCCACTGGCGCCCTGTGCTCTTCACAGATGAAAGCAGGTTCACACTGAGCACATGTGACAGACGTGACAGTCTGGAGACGCCGTGGAGAACGTTCTGCTGCCTGCAACATCCTCCAGCATGACCGGTTTGGCGGTGGGTCAGTCATGGTGTGGGGTGGCATTTCTTTGGGGGGGGCCGCACAGCCCTCCATGTGCTCGCCAGAGGTAGCCTGACTGCCATTAGGTACCGAGATGAGATCCTCAGACCCCTTGTGAGACCATATGCTGGTGCGGTTGGCCCTGGGTTCCTCCTAATGCAAGACAATGCTAGACCTCATGTGGCTGGAGTGTGTCAGCAGTTCCTGCAAGAGGAAGGCATTGATGCTATGGACTGGCCCGCCCGTTCCCCAGACCTGAATCCAATTGAGCACATCTGGGACATCATGTCTCGCTCCATCCACCAACGCCACGTTGCACCACAGACTGTCCAGGAGTTGGCGGATGCTTTAGTCCAGGTCTGGGAGGAGATCCCTCAGGAGACCATCCGCCACCTCACCAGGAGCATGCCCAGGCCTTGTAGGGAGGTCATACAGGCACGTGGAGGCCACACACACTACTGAGCCTCATTTTGACTTGTTTTAAGGACATTACATCAAAGTTGGATCAGCCTGTAGTGTGGTTTTCCACTTTAATTTTGAGTGTGACTCCAAATCCAGACCTCCATGGGTTGATAAATTTGATTTCCATTGATAATTTTTGTGTGATTTTGTTGTCAGCACATTCAACTATGTAAAGAAAAAAGTATTTAATAAGAATATTTCATTAATTCAGATCTAGGATGTGTTATTTTAGTGTTCCCTTTATTTTTTTGAGCAGTGTATATAGACTCATTTTTTTTCTTCCTACTGTGTTATTGACTTGTTTATTGTTTACTCCATGTGTAACTCTGTGTTGTTGTCTGTTCACACTGCTATGCTTTATCTTGGCCAGGTCGCAGTTGTAAATGAGAACTTGTTCTCAACTAGCCTACCTAGTTAAATAAAGGTGAAAATAAAGAGGATGGTCTCTACAGAAGGTGTAAATGGTACAGCCAACTGGTTACTTGCATAGTAGTAATATCAGAAATAGATAGTGTCAATATAAATAACATATACAGTATGTATAAGAACAATATCAATAACGTTATCAGTGATAGACGAGGTGGTTATAGGCATACAATCAGGGGTAAAGTGGCTGAGCAGCGGGATAAACAAAAAAAGTTGTCGCAGCAACGTATGGTGTGTGTTAGGAGAGAGTCTTGTGAATAGAGGCACTGCAGATAGTGCTGATGACTGGTCCATCCAAACCACTCATGAACAAGGGAATCTATATTCGGAGAGCCTGTTTATGTCCTGCCCTTGACTTAGGGCATGTGATGTCCATAGCCTCTTCGTCGCAAAACTCCCATATCTACTCAAAAATACTTGTCTAGCTGTGTCCAGTCCAGGTGGCGCTTTTACAGGCAGACCATCTATGGGAGGAAGGATGTCAGCGTTGTGCAGCAGCTGAAACCTGGTCCCGACAGTCCGAATGCTCCTTGGCGACAACACCAGGCTCCAGAGCATCGAAGCTGTAAAACAGAAAACAAAAAATCTGAACACATTATAACCCTGCACAACATCAATTCACCTCACATGTTTAGATAAGAATAACATAATGAAAATCATTTTTTACCTGAAGTGCTGGTACTGCCTGATCTGTGACAGCGGCCTGAAGTACGGAGTCAGGTGTTGTTGCCAGCCATAGCTTTCCACCAGCACCGTACCATCCTCCAGTCCAACCAGCTGTGGGATGTTGACCACTGTCACAGTGCCGTCCTTCACAACACCAGCAATCTCAGACAAAGTGTTCCCTCCGGTCTTTCTGAAGGGATGCTTGATGAGGCCGAAGCACCAGTCAGGGGCAAACTTGGTGTGACCTGTGATCAGGAAGTGAAGGTCCAGACTGTGGTGGAGCTTGTGCATGGTCCGCCAAGCACAATACCAGAGCACAAACTTGTTCTTGTTTTGGCCACTGCAGTTATCACAATTCAGGTCCACACGTGTTTTCCCAACTCCGTAGTTGAAGAAATGGTGCATGTAGTTGATGACTGCGCTGCTGCCTTTGCTTGCGCTAGATCTCTTTTTGATGACTGTGGGACTAGTGTATTAGAGTCAGACGTGTTCTACTGATTGATGCTGAAAGACAAATTCCAGATGCATTATTATACAATCGATGCAAAATGGCATTCTGAGAGATCACTACACACAGTTCATACAGGTAATGTTAGCTACTGTAGCTAGCCAGCCATCTAATATCAGCTGGCTAGCTAACAGCAAGCTTTAACTAGCAATACAAACCGATTGTCATATCTAGCTAAAGTTAACTAATAGGTTCAATGTTAGCTAGCTAACATTAGGCTATAACTAGCAATGCATAATGTCATTCTGAGAAAACATCACTAACGTTACATACACCTCATACACATAAATTAATGTTAGCTAGCAAGCCAGCCACTCATTTAACGTTAGCTAGCTAACAGCAAGCTTTAACTTGGATATTTTGTTTAGACATGTCAAGTTAAGGTTAGCTAGTTAAAAAAATGAACTATACTCCCAATCCATAGAGTAACGTTACTAGCAATACAAACCAATTGTCATAGCAACCAAATAACGTTAGGTTTAATGGTAGTTAGCAAGCCAGCCATCGAACTCCAGCTGGCTAGCTAACAGCAAGCTTTAGCTTGCAATGAAAACAACTTTCTGACTAAATTAGAAACGTATAATATCTGAATCTGTAGCTAGATTCTTACCTGTATACATGGACGAAAGCTTCACGGCAGACTGCAACCCCTTTTATAAGACATCCTATGTTTCTGTTTAGTTTGCACAGCTTGTTTGGCCCGTTGTTTTCCACCGATTTCAAAACATGTTATTTTCAGAGTGAGAGAGAGAGAGTCAGCATTCATCGTCCAGAAAGTACTCCATCACAACATTTTCCCACTGACCTTTGTCGATAGCGCGTGATAGATTCAGGTCAGCAATGTTATTGAGAGCAGTAGCAACATATTTGCAGTTCTCCATGGCTAAAGTAAAATTAAAATACATTAAAACTGCAGTAGAAAGGATTATCTAGGCATTATGAGCAGCTCATTTTATAGACTCCAAGATGCAACACCGCAGACCAATCCAAACTCATCTCTCTGCATGTCCAGCCCACTCATTATCTCAGCCAATCATGGCTAGCAGGAAGGTTGCTGCCTTTCTCTGTGGCTAAACCAACTAGGCTTGTAATATATCAATTGTATTCGTATTTACAGATGACATACAAGTTTGATATTAAGGCACATGAAAGTTCACATGTTCGAGAAGGCATTTTTGCTTAAAAAAAAAACGCATTTTGATAAACGTTTTTTTTTCGTTCAAAAGGCTCTCCTGTGAAGTCGTGACTTGCGACATACACCTAGTTTCCTGAATCGGGTCACATTTTACTTCAGATTCTAGTAAGGTGAGGCCGGGTGCTGCAGACTGTTCTAGTGCCCTCACCAATTCGTTGATATATATGTTGAAGAGGGTGGGGCTTAAGCTGCATCCCTGTCTCACCCCACGGCCCTGTGAAATTAAATGTGTGGGTTTTTGCCAATTTTAACCGCACACTTGTTGTTTGTGTACATGGATTTGATAATGTTGTATCTTTTTCCCACAACACCACTTTCCAACAATTTATATGGCAGACCCTCATGCCAAATTGAGTCAAAAGCTTTTTTGAAATCAACAAAGCATGAGAAGACTTTGCCTTTGTTTTGGTTTCTTTGTTTGTCAATTAGGGTGTGCAGGGTGAATACGTGGTTTGTTGTATGGTAATTAGGTAAAACGGCAATTTGACATTTACTCAGTACATTGTTTTCACTGAGGAAATGTAGGAGTCTGCTATTAATGATGATACAGAGGATTTCTCTCTCCCCCTCCCTCTCTCTTGCTCTCTCTCTCTCTTTCTTTCTTTCTCTCTCTTTCTTTATCCCTCCCTCCCTCTCTTTCTCTCTCTCCCTCTCTATATTTATTTGTCTCCCCTCCCTCTCTTGTGCTCTCCCCCCCAAACTCTTTCCCTCCCTCTCCCCTCCCTCCCTTTCTTTCGTTCTTACTTTCTCCCTCCCACCAGTCTCTCTCCCTCTCCTACCTTTTCCTCAGTTAAACTTCTGCCTTCCATTCATTGAAAATGTTTGTTTTCTTAAAATACAAAGCAACTTAGTTACCACATTTAACACGTTCTATTCTCAGCCTGTGTGTTTTTGTGTTTCTTCCTCTATGGTCTGACTCTGTTCTTACCCGGGTCATTTCATCTCCCCCAGTCTCCATGGTGATGGGTATTCCTACCGTAAAGCGTAAAGTGAAGTCGTACCTGGCTGAGACGCTGCACTCGCTCATCAACAAGCTCTCAGCTGAGGAGAAACATGACTGTGTCATCATCGTCTTCGTAGGAGAGGTGGGGGGAAACACACACACACACACACACACACGCACACACCAGGGTTTCTCAAAAAAAAAGAGAAATTTACCGGACCCATATGAATTGGGTGCATAACCTGATTAGGGCGTCTACCCACAGTGCTCAGAATGACAGACCACATTGATATTATGGTAATTTGTCTTGAAGATGTTAGAATAACTGTCCACATGTACTTTTCCTCAGACAACAAGACCAGTAACAAACAGCAAAATCACTAGCCTGTCAATCTACTATCCACCAGAGTAGAAAAGTTGACCTATTCTATTGATCAGCTTGTCGTTCGATACGAGAAATAAATATCCTTTTCTAAACAGACTTTGGGACTGTTGTGGGACGATAGATTACAAATTCATACAACAAGTAGGCCTAGGCTACATCAAAACAGTGACACTGATACAACAGACTTGGATTAGCTAACACAACGTGCCATTGGAACACATCAGTGATGGTTGCTGATAATGGGCCTCTGTACGGCTATGTAGATATTCCATAAAAAAATCAGCCTGTTCTAGCTTCAATAGTCATTTACAACATTAACAATGTCTACAATGTATTTCTGATCAATTTGATGTTAATTTAATGGACAAGATTTGCTTTTCTTTCAAAAACAAGGACATTTCTAAGTGACCCCAAACTTTTGAACGGTAGTGTAGCTCATTCTATTATTCTGGTTTAAATTTGTATTTTTTTGTGCCCAAATCCCTGACACTCTCATACACATGCACATATATATATACACACACACACACACACACACACACACACACACACACTGTGATATACATAACATTATTTTCTGTTTCTGCAGACGGACACGGAATACGTCCAAAGCGTGGTGACCGGACTGGAGAAAGAGTGAGTGACCTCACTTCCTGTCCCCACCTCACACAGCTTCCTGTCTTGTGATGACTGTTTCCTGTCTGATAATTCCCCTGACGGTTTAGAGAGAACAGAAAGAGAATAACAAATTGTTTGTGTGTGTGTGTGTGTGTGTGTGTGTGTGTGTCTGTCTATCCCAGGTTTTCTACAGAGTTCAGTTCAGGTCTGTTGGAGGTGATCTCTCCTCCTGCCAGCTACTACCCTGATCTCAAAGACCTCAAAGAGACCTTCGGAGACTCCAGAGAGAGGGTCAGGTGAGGGGAAACACCCAGTAAAACAGACAACATTTTAACAGGGCTCCAGACTTACATTTCCCCCTGGTGGCACTGCTGACACTAACATTTCAGTTTGAAATGTTATACTATCAGGAGGTGAGTCTCGCTCATTGCAGCAGCCGACCCCAGCAACACAGACATACAGGCAGGCACTACAGCGTGGCGCTTTTATTACAGGAATCATGAGGATAATGCACTTTACTGTTTAACAAATTCATGGTTTTATCTGCCCCCAAAATATGATGTTTTGATTGAAGTAACCAGGTAGAATGTGCACCTCGCACCAGTGCGACCAATAAAAAATTGTACTCACAGCCAAGTCAAAGGGTCGCAAAATGCAACTAGATGGTCACAGCTTGGAGCCTCTGTCCCTTTCAGTCTGGAGCCCTGTCATCTCCTCTGTCCCTTTCAGCCTGGAGCCCTGTCATCTCCTCTGTCCCTTTCAGTCTGGAGCCCTGTCATCTCCTCTGTCCCTTTCAGTCTGGAGCCCTGTCATCTCCTCTGTCCCTTTCAGCCTGGAGCCCTGTCATCTCCTCTGTCCCTTTCAGTCTGGAGCCCTGTCATCTCCTCTGTCCCTTTCAGCCTGGAGCCCTGTCATCTCCTCTGTCCCTTTCAGTCTGGAGCCCTGTCATCTCCTCTGTCCCTTTCAGCCTGGAGCCCTGTCATCTCCTCTGTCCCTTTCAGTCTGGAGCCCTGTCATCTCCTCTGTCCCTTTCAGTCTGGAGCCCAGTCATCTCCTCTGTCCCTTTCAGTCTGGAGCCCAGTCATCTCCTCTGTCCCTTTCAGTCTGGAGCCCTGTCATCTCCTCTGTCCCTTTCAGTCTGGAGCCCTGTCATCTCCTCTGTCCCTTTCAGTCTGGAGCCCTGTCATCTCCTCTGTCCCTTTCAGTCTGGAGCCCTGTCATCTCCTCTGTCCCTTTCAGTCTGGAGCCCAGTCATCTCCTCTGTCCCTTTCAGTCTGGAGCCCAGTCATCTCCTCTGTCCCTTTCAGTCTGGAGCCCAGTCATCTCCTCTGTCCCTTTCAGTCTGGAGCCCTGTCATCTCCTCTGTCCCTTTCAGTCTGGAGCCCTGTCATCTCCTCTGTCCCTTTCAGTCTGGAGCCCAGTCATCTCCTCTGTCCCTTTCAAGCTGGAACCCTGTTTGAATCTGTAAACAATCAGAGGAAGTTTCTCCGTCTTTCACCTTCATCTGGTGACTAACATTGGGAAACTTTCAAATAACGTCCACACCCCGCCACTTTGTCACCTCTCCAGCCCAGCTCCCCTGCTCACACCCCATTGAAAATGACTTTGTTCTGGCTATTGTTCGTGGATGTGTCACGTCCGTTGGGCATTGCTAGTGACATGATGGAGAGGCGGGATGGAGGAGTGGGCCAGGTACTCAGTATTCCACAGGCATCCCTCAAAGTGAGCTCAAGGTCGATTGCATTCTTCCCTCTCTCTCCCACCCTCCCATTTTCCCTCTCTCTCCCACCCTCCCCTTTTCCCTCTCTCTCCCACCCTCCCCTTTTCCCTCTCTCTCCCAGCCTCCCCTTCCCTCTCTCTCCCACCCTCCCCTTTTCCCTCTCTCTCCCAGCCTCCCCTTCCCTCTCTCTCCCACACTCCCCTTTTCCCTCTCTCTCCCAGCCTCCCCTTCCCTCTCTCTCCCAGCCTCCCCTTTTCCCTCTCTCTCCCACCCTCCCCTTCCCCTCACTCCTACATTCACTGCTGTTGAAACATCTTTCTCTTAAACTTCTGTACTTTTTTTGATAGTAGGACATGAAAAATGGTTCAAATACCACAATTCATGCACACACTTCTATTCAGCGGTACTGTGGTTAGGCCTTGGCTCCACCCAGTTTATTAAGAGGTTTACCATTCAAATAAATGATTACCATTATGTTGTTATGTAATTAGACTGGTAAAAACGAAGTTGAATTGATTGTATGATTTGTTTAATTTATTCATTAATGCATACACGGCTGTCTCTGAATTTTTTTATTTTATTTAAAACATTTCAAATGTACTGATATTGAACTCAAAAGATGGCCACTGATTGAACAGAGCAGTAGCTGGTAACTGTCTGGATCAAGTACCATTCTGTGACTGGCTAATATGCCTTATTTTTTTGCCGTGGTATCGTGTATCGAGTATTGTGATACTTAACCTGGTATCGGTATCACAGTGCTGGTATCGTGTATCGAGTATTGTGATACTTAACCTGGTAGCGGTATCACAGTGCTGGTATCGTGTATCGAGTATTGTGATACTTAACCTGGTATCGTTATCACAGTGCTGGTATCGTGTATCGAGTATTGTGATACTTAACCTGGTATCGGTATCACAGTGCTGGTATCGTGTATCGAGTATTGTGATACTTAACCTGGTATCGGTATCACAGTGCTGGTATCGTGTATCGAGTATTGTGATACTTAACCTGGTATCGGTATCACAGTGCTGGTATCGTGTATCGAGTATTGTGATACTTAACCTGGTATCGGTATCACAGTGCTGGTATCGTGTATCGAGTATTGTGATACTTAACCTGGTATCGGTATCACAGTGCTGGTATCGTGTATCGAGTATTGTGATACTTAACCTGGTATCGGTATCACAGTGCTGGTATCGTGTATCGAGTATTGTGATACTTAACCTGGTATCGGTATCACAGTGCTGGTATCGTGTATCGAGTATTGTGATACTTAACCTGGTATCGGTATCACAGTGCTGGTATCGTGTATCGAGTATTGTGATACTTAACCTGGTATCGGTATCACAGTGCTGGTATTGTGTATCGAGTATTGTGATACTTAACCTGGTATCGGTATCACAGTGCTGGTATCGTGTATCGAGTATTGTGATACTTAACCTGGTATCGGTATCACAGTGCTGGTATCGTGTATTGAGTATTGTGATACTTAACCTGGTATCGGTATCACAGTGCTGGTATCGTGTATCGAGTATTGTGATACTTAACCTGGTATCGGTATCACAGTGCTGGTATCGTGTATTGTGATACTTAACCTGGTATCGGTATCACAGTGCTGGTATCGTGTATCGAGTATTGTGATACTTAACCTGGTATCGGTATCACAGTGCTGGTATCGAGTATTGTGATACTTAACCTGGTATCGGTATCACAGTGCTGGTATCGTGTATTGAGTATTGTGATACTTAACCTGGTATCGGTATCACAGTGCTGGTATCGTGTATCGAGTATTGTGATACTTAACCTGGTATCGGTATCACAGTGCTGGTATCGTGTATCGAGTATTGTGATACTTAACCTGGTATCGGTATCACAGTGCTGGTATCGAGTATTGTGATACTTAACCTGGTATCGGTATCACAGTGCTGGTATCGTGTATTGAGTATTGTGATACTTAACCTGGTATCGGTATCACAGTGCTGGTATCGTGTATCGAGTATTGTGATACTTAACCTGGTATCGGTATCACAGTGCTGGTATCGTGTATTGTGATACTTAACCTGGTATCGGTATCACAGTGCTGGTATCGTGTATTGTGATACTTAACCTGGTATCGGTATCACAGTGCTGGTATCGTGTATCGAGTATTGTGATACTTAACCTGGTATCGGTATCACAGTGCTGGTATCGTGTATCGAGTATTGTGATACTTAACCTGGTATCGGTATCACAGTGCTGGTATCGTGTATTGAGTATTGTGATACTTAACCTGGTATCGGTATCACAGTGCTGGTATCGTGTATCGAGTATTGTGATACTTAACCTGGTATCGGTATCACAGTGCTGGTATCGTGTATTGTGATACTTAACCTGGTATCGGTATCACAGTGCTGGTATCGTGTATCGAGTATTGTGATACTTAACCTGGTATCGGTATCACAGTGCTGGTATCGAGTATTGTGATACTTAACCTGGTATCGGTATCACAGTGCTGGTATCGTGTATTGAGTATTGTGATACTTAACCTGGTATCGGTATCACAGTGCTGGTATCGTGTATCGAGTATTGTGATACTTAACCTGGTATCGGTATCACAGTGCTGGTATCGTGTATCGAGTATTGTGATACTTAACCTGGTATCGGTATCACAGTGCTGGTATCGAGTATTGTGATACTTAACCTGGTATCGGTATCACAGTGCTGGTATCGTGTATCGAGTATTGTGATACTTAACCTGGTATCGGTATCACAGTGCTGGTATCGTGTATTGTGATACTTAACCTGGTATCGGTATCACAGTGCTGGTATCGTGTATTGTGATACTTAACCTGGTATCGGTATCACAGTGCTGGTATCGTGTATTGTGATACTTAACCTGGTATCGGTATCACAGTGCTGGTATCGAGTATTGTGATACTTAACCTGGTATCGGTATCACAGTGCTGGTATCGTGTATTGAGTATTGTGATACTTAACCTGGTATCGGTATCACAGTGCTGGTATCGTGTATTGTGATACTTAACCTGGTATCGGTATCACAGTGCTGGTATCGTGTATTGTGATACTTAACCTGGTATCGGTATCACAGTGCTGGTATCGTGTATTGTGATACTTAACCTGGTATCGGTATCACAGTGCTGGTATCGTGTATCGAGTATTGTGATACTTAACCTGGTATCGGTATCACAGTGCTGGTATCGTGTATCGAGTATTGTGATACTTAACCTGGTATCGGTATCACAGTGCTGGTATCGTGTATCGAGTATTGTGATACTTAACCTGGTATCGGTATCACAGTGCTGGTATCGTGTATCGAGTATTGTGATACTTAACCTGGTATCGGTATCACAGTGCTGGTATTGTGTATCGAGTATTGTGATACTTAACCTGGTATCGGTATCACAGTGCTGGTATCGTGTATCGAGTATTGTGATACTTAACCTGGTATCGGTATCACAGTGCTGGTATCGTGTATTGAGTATTGTGATACTTAACCTGGTATCGGTATCACAGTGCTGGTATCGTGTATCGAGTATTGTGATACTTAACCTGGTATCGGTATCACAGTGCTGGTATCGTGTATTGTGATACTTAACCTGGTATCGGTATCACAGTGCTGGTATCGTGTATTGAGTATTGTGATACTTAACCTGGTATCGGTATCACAGTGCTGGTATTGTGTATCGAGTATTGTGATACTTAACCTGGTATCGGTATCACAGTGCTGGTATCGTGTATCGAGTATTGTGATACTTAACCTGGTATCGGTATCACAGTGCTGGTATCGTGTATTGAGTATTGTGATACTTAACCTGGTATCGGTATCACAGTGCTGGTATCGTGTATCGAGTATTGTGATACTTCACCTGGTATCGGTATCACAGTGCTGGTATCGTGTATCGAGTATTGTGATACTTAACCTGGTATCGGTATCACAGTGCTGGTATCGAGTATTGTGATACTTAACCTGGTATCGGTATCACAGTGCTGGTATCGTGTATTGAGTATTGTGATACTTAACCTGGTATCGGTATCACAGTGCTGGTATCGTGTATCGAGTATTGTGATACTTAACCTGGTATCGGTATCACAGTGCTGGTATCGTGTATTGTGATACTTAACCTGGTATCGGTATCACAGTGCTGGTATCGGGTATTGTGATACTTAACCTGGTATCGGTATCACAGTGCTGGTATCGTGTATCGAGTATTGTGATACTTAACCTGGTATCGGTATCACAGTGCTGGTATCGTGTATCGAGTATTGTGATACTTAACCTGGTATCGGTATCACAGTGCTGGTATCGTGTATTGTGATACTTAACCTGGTATCGGTATCACAGTGCTGGTATCGTGTATCGAGTATTGTGATACTTAACCTGGTATCGGTATCACAGTGCTGGTATCGAGTATTGTGATACTTAACCTGGTATCGGTATCACAGTGCCGGTATCGTGTATTGAGTATTGTGATACTTAACCTGGTATCGGTATCACAGTGCTGGTATCGTGTATCGAGTATTGTGATACTTAACCTGGTATCGGTATCACAGTGCTGGTATCGTGTATCGAGTATTGTGATACTTAACCTGGTATCGGTATCACAGTGCTGGTATCGAGTATTGTGATACTTAACCTGGTATCGGTATCACAGTGCTGGTATCGTGTATTGAGTATTGTGATACTTAACCTGGTATCGGTATCACAGTGCTGGTATCGTGTATCGAGTATTGTGATACTTAACCTGGTATCGGTATCACAGTGCTGGTATTGTGATACTTAACCTGGTATCGGTATCACAGTGCTGGTATCGTGTATTGTGATACTTAACCTGGTATCGGTATCACAGTGCTGGTATCGTGTATCGAGTATTGTGATACTTAACCTGGTATCGGTATCACAGTGCTGGTATCGTGTATTGTGATACTTAACCTGGTATCGGTATCACAGTGCTGGTATCGTGTATTGTGATACTTAACCTGGTATCGGTATCACAGTGCTGGTATCGTGTATCGAGTATTGTGATACTTAACCTGGTATCGGTATCACAGTGCTGGTATCGTGTATTGAGTATTGTGATACTTAACCTGGTATCGGTATCACAGTGCTGGTATCGTGTATCGAGTATTGTGATACTTAACCTGGTATCGGTATCACAGTGCTGGTATCGTGTATTGAGTATTGTGATACTTAACCTGGTATCGGTATCACAGTGCTGGTATCGTGTATCGGATATTGTGATACTTAACCTGGTATCGGTATCACAGTGCTGGTATCGTGTATTGTGATACTTAACCTGGTATCGGTTTCACAGTGCTGGTATCGTGTATCGAGTATTGTGATACTTAACCTGGTATCGGTATCACAGTGCTGGTATCGTGACAACACTACTCTCGCTCTATAATTCTATCTTTCTTTCTTACTCTCTTTTCCTTTCTCTTCTTCTCTCTTCCACCTTCTTTTCGCTCTCTCCCTCCTCACTCTGTTTTATCTCTACCTCTTTCCTCTGCACACCCCTCCTTCTGTCTGATCGATGTTTTCATATCATCCCTTCTCGCTCTTCTAGAAATGGTTTATCGCTTTAATTTGTTCTCTCTCCCTCTGTTTTCTCTGGCTTTCTCTCCCTCTGTCTCTGTGTCCCGTGTGAAATCAGTGTTCATCCAACGAGACCACACATCTTTGTTATTTTTAAAAAGGTATTTATTTATTTCACCTTTATTTAACTAGGTAGGCTAGTTGAGAACAAGTTCTCATTTACAACTGCGACCTGGCCAAGATAAAGCAAAGCAGTTCGACACATTCAACAACACAGAGTTACACATGGAATAAACAAACATACAATCAATAATACAGTAGGAAAATCTATATACAGTGTGTGCAAATGAGGTAAGATAAGAGAGGTAAGGCAATAAATAGGCCATGGTGGCGAAGTAAATACAATATAGCAAGTAAAACACTGGAATGGTAGATTTGACAGTAGATGAGTGTGCAAAGTAGAAATACTGGGGTGCAAAGGAACAAATAAATACAATAGGGGAAGCGGTAGTTGTTTGGGCTATTTATAGATGGACTATGTACAGGTGCAGTGATCTGTGTACTGCTCTGACAGCGTGTGCATGCTCAGTGTGCTATTTATTTTTTAATTTTTTAAAGGCAAGTCAGTTAAGAACAAATTTTTATTTTCAATGACGGCCTAGGAACAGTGCCTTGTTCAGGGGCAGAACAACAGATTTTTACATTGTCAGCTTGGGGATTCGATCTTGCAACCTTTCGGTTACTGGCCCAACACTCTAACCACTAGGCTACCTGCTTCATTCTATAGTTAGAGGACTCCTGATATCTCCAGGAGTGATAAGTATCATTTTCGTCTTGTTGTTTAGTACTGTCTAGGGCCATCTACTTTTTAAGGGTCCACACCACTCTCTCAATGAAGTATCTTACCTAGTTGTTTTCGGATTATCTCATTTAGCTTTTTTGTAGTTCTTTAGTCAACTATGTGTGTGTTTTCTGTACCTGTTTGCTCCTCTCACTGTAGGATTTACACACACTCCCCACCCCTTAGCTGCAACCCTTCTAATTTAATCTACCCTGCGTACACAACCCATGTGGAATCCTTGGAACTGGCGATCTGCGGTCAAGAACGCTGAGTTCATCTCAGCCTATGCTGCCCTTCAGCCCCTAGACTTTTTGGCCCTGACGGAGACATGGATCAACCCAGAGAACCCTGCTACTCCAGCTGCTCTCTCTTCATCAGACTAAGTTTCAACGTATGCTCAGTACTGGTGTCCCCCAGGGCTCGGTCCTAGTCCCTCTCCTCTTCTCTCTATACACCAAGTCACTCGGCTCCATTATATCCTCACATGGTCTCTCCTATCATTGCTATCTGGATGACACTCAACTACTTTTCTTTTTCCACCCTTCTGACACCCAGGTGGCGACACCCATCACTACGTGCAGATATCTCCGCTTGGATGACGTCCCACCACCTCAAGCTCAACCTTGACAGGACGGAGCTGCTCTTCCTCCCACTGAAGGCCTGTCCACTCCAAGACCTCTTCATCACAGTTGACAACTCCACAGTGTCCCCCTCCCAGAGTGCAAAGAACCTTGATGTGACCCTGGACAACACCTTGTCGTTCTCTGCAAACATCACAGCAGTCACTCACTCCTGTAGGTTCATGCTCTACAACATCTGTAGAGTACGACGCTACATCACACAGGAAGTGGTGCAGGTCCTAATTCAGGCGCTTGTCATCTTCCATCTGGACTGCTGCTACTCTCTGTTGGCTGGGCTCTCGGCTTGTGCCATCAAACCCCTGCAATTTATCCAGAACGCCGCGGCCTGCCTGGTGTTCAATTTTCCCAAATTTTCCCAAGTCACCCCGCTCCTCCGCACACACCACTGACTTCCAGTCAAAGCTTGCATCCACTACAAGACTTGCCTATGGGGCAGGAAGAGGAACCTTAAGGCTATGCTCAAACCCTACACCCCAACCCGAGTACTCCGTTCTGCCACCTCTGGTCTGTTGGCTCTCCCACTCTCCGGGAGGGCAGCTCCCGCTCAGCCCAGTCCAAGCTCTTCTCTGTCCTGGCACCTTAATGGTGGAACCAGCTGCCCCCTGAAGCTAGGACAGCAGAGTCCCTGCCCATCTTCCTGAAAACATCTGAAACCCTACCTCTTCAAAGGGTATCTTAAATAATCCCACAGCACCCCCCACATACCCCCTCCTCACCCACCAACAAAAACACTTGCCTTTCCTGAACTAACGCTCACACTTTTCCCCCTTACTAGCTGTGACTTTGCTGATAACTGCATTATTGAGGAACATGTACATACTATGACTGAGATATGTGGTTGTCCCACCTAGCTGAATGCACTAACTGGAAGTCGCTCTGGGTTAGAGAAGCCTTTATTGTTCCCACTATTCTTCACAAGCCTTTATTCTTCCCACTCCCCTCACATCAGAAATGTGTTGATGTTCGTTCTTTCTCTCTCTCTTTCTTTCTTTCTTTCTTTCTTTCTCTCTTTCTTTCTCTCTTTCTTTCACAGTGTTTGAACTCAGTCTGATGTGTGCCTGTTGTGTGTTGCCCTTTGTAAGCACAATTATTTTTCATGGGGCTCATTGAATATGAATGAGAAGCCCCCTGGACTCCCTGCTGCTGGAAAGGTGGAAAGATTAACACAACTGTGTGTGTGTGTGTGTGCGCACGCCTCTGAGTGCATGGTAAACAGAGCTCATTAGAGCCACTTCTAGCAAGAATTGACTGTACCTACTGCCCACCTGCTGTGTGTGTGTGCCAACCTCAACACCTGCTGTCAGGCAGTGATGTGTACACCTGCTCCCTCCAGCCACCATGCATCAGTCATTTAGCAACAGGGTAGGAGGAAATGATTCCTATTCGTGTGTGTGTTGTAGATGGCGGACCAAGCAGAATCTGGACTATTCCTTCCTCATGATGTATGCTGTGAGCAAAGGAGTCTACTATGTCCAGGTATGTACGTCCTTGTAACACACACACACACACATTCCGCCCCTAGCCCTATTAAAACTGCGTTCCCATGGCAACATGTTAGAATGTGCCCGGCAGGAGCAGTATGTGTCTGGGGCAGAGTTGTAGTACACCTAGTACCAACACACACACACACACACACACACACACACACACACACACACACACACACACACACACACACACACACACACACACTTACTTCAGCATCAGAGGATTCGTTACCACGGAAACAGTGATGAGTCTGCAGTTTGGAACAATATGTTCCCAATTTGGGCATGTTCTTTACATCAAACAGGGTCATTTGCAATTGTGTGTGGGTCAGAAGAGCAGGACGGAGAGAGATGGAGTTGCATGCTCTTTTGTCAGAGTTGGGCAGTATTTTCTCCTCCTTGTGAAGATCAGAGCTACTGTGATACTGTACAAGTTGTTCTGTCTGTTATATCATACCACCTGCTGATCCCTCCCTCATTCCCATAGATCACAAGCATACATAGATATAATGAGCTACCACATTAAATCTCATCTCGTCTTCTGTTAACCCCATCTGTCCTTTGTTTGTTTGTTTGTTTGTTTGTTTGTTTGTTTGTTTGTGTTCTGGTTGATGTTTTAATGTTCCATTCTGTGTTGACGTTGTCTCCAGGGGATGACAGAGGTACTGAGTGCTGTCATTAACACTGTGTAGTTGACTTTACTGTTGTAGGCCATAGACATCATAGTGCCTATAGAATGTACACAACCATAGACCTCATGTACAGTGCATTCAGAAAGTATTTAGACCCCTTGACTTTTTCCACATTTTGTTACGTTACAGCCTTATTCTAAAATGGATTGAAAAAATATATCATCAATCTACACACACTATGTTTTTAGATTTTTTTTTTAGCAAAGAAATTAAAAACAGATATACCCCTTTTCTATGAGACTCGAAATTGAGCTCCGGTGCATCCTGTTTCCATTGATCATCCTTGAGATCTTTCTACAACTTGATTGGAGTTCACCTGGGGTAAATTCAATTGATTGGACATGATTTGGACAGACACACACCTGTCTATATAGCAGTTGACAGTGCATGTCACAGCAAAAACCAAGCCATGAGGTCGAAGGAATTGTCCGTAGAGACAGGATTGTGTCGAGGCACAGATCTGGGGAAGGGTACCAAAAAATGTTTGCAGCATTGAAGGTCCCCAAGAACACAGTGGCCTCTATCATTCTTAAATTTAAGAAGTCTGGAACCACCAAGACTCTTCCTAGAGCTGGCCGCCCGGCCAAACTGAGCAATTGGGGGAGAAGGGCCTTGGTCAGGGGGGTGACCAAGAACCCGATGGTCACTCTGAAAGAGCTCTAGAGTTCCAATGTGGAGATGGGAGAACCTTCCAGAAGGACAACCATCTCTGCAGCACTCCACCAATCAGACCTTTTAAGGTAGAGGGGCCAGATGGAAGCCACTCCTCAGTAAAAGGCACAACAGCCCGCTTGGAGTTTGCCAAAAGGCACCTAAAGGACTCTTAGACCATGAGAAACAAGATTGTCTGGTCTGATGAAACCAAGATTTAACGTTTTGGCCTGAATGCCAACCATCATGTCTAGAGGAAACCTGGCACCATCCCTACAGTGAAGCATGGTGGTGGCAGCATCATGCTGTGGGGATGTTTTTCAGCGGCAGGGACTGGGAGTCAGGATCAAGTGAAATATGAACAGAGCCAAGTACATAGAGATCCTTGATGAAAACCTGCTCCAGAGCGGACCTCCGACTGGGTCGAAGGACAACGACCCCAAGCACACAGCCAAGACAACGCAGGAGTGGCTTCGGGACAAGTCTCTGAATGTCCTTGAGTGGCCCAGCCAGAGCCCGGACTTGAACCTGATCGAACAGGAACGCTCCCCATCTAACCTGACAGAGATTGAGAGGATCTGCAGAGAAGAACGGGAGAAACTCCCCAAATACAGTTGTGCCAAGCTTGTAGCATCATACCCAAGAAGACTCGGCTGTAATCGCTGCCAAAGGTGCTTCAACAAAGTACTGAGTAAAGGGTCTGAAGACTTATGTAACTGTGATATTATTTACAATAATTTCAAAAAAACAGTTTTTGCTTTGTCATTATGGGGTATTGTGTGTCGATTTTATGAGGGGGGATTATTATATTATTATTATTATTATTACTTTAAGCACCAGCTGTCAGAGCAGCTCATAGATTACTGCACCTGTACATAGCCCATCTATAATTTAGCCCAAACAACTACCTCTTTACCTACTGTATTTATTTATTTATTTTGCTCCTTTGCACCCCATTATTTCTATCTCTACTTTGCACATTCTTCCACTGCAAACCAACCATTCCAGTGTTTTTACTTGCTATATTGTATTTACTTCGCCACCATGGTCTTTTTTATATTTTTATTTATTTATATATATATTTTGTTTGCCTTCACCTCCCTTATCTCACCTCACTTGCTCACATTGTATATAGACTTATTTTTCACTGTATTATTGACTGTATGTTTGTTTTACTCCATGTGTAACTATGTGTTGTTGTATGTGTCGAACTGCTTTGCTTTATCTTCGCCAGGTCGCAATTGTAAATGAGAACGTGTTCTCAACTTGCCTACCTGGTTAAATAAAGGTGAAATAAAAAAATAAAAAATAAAATAAAAAAATATTTTTTGGCTTTAACATAAGAAAATGTGAAAAAAAGTCTGAATACTTTCCGAATGCACTGTACCGAATGCAGTGTTTCTGTAGCCGCTATGCACAAGCTTAGCTCAGTGAGAGGGACTTGTATGGTGTTATGTTTGTCAGCTGTATGTGTGATGGCTGAACCCCTGCAAGCCTCTCACCTCACCAGTCACTCTTTCTCCCCCACCACACCACCTTCACCTCAGTTGGAGGATGACATTGTGGCCAAACCAAACTACTTTGCCACCATGAAGAACTTTGCCCTACAGCTCTCCTCTGAGGACTGGATGATCCTTGAGTTCTCCCAACTCGGCTTCATCGGTAACGCACATGAACACACACACATATACACACACACACGTGCACAGTCTGAACATTTAGCAACCCTTTCTTTGCATGGGCTGCGTCTCCATCCACTGCATGCACCGATGTCGGCCTTCCGCATATGTGGTGGAAGGTGGCAGAGCTACAACGTTTGTCAGACCAGGAGCCATCCTGAAAATTGGCCTTCTAACGAAATGTCTGTACTGTCCGAACGGTTCGGGCTATAAACGAATGACATCACCATCGAAAGCAGAGACAATCACGAACACGTTGTTTTGCCCTACGACACCCACAAGCCTCACAAAGCTCGTCTGAAACTAACCCGGTACCAGTTAAAAATATTAATGGCAGTACGTCAGTACCAACGTAAAAAAGGGGTTAAAGCTGCAATATCTATCTTTTTGGGCGTCCTGACAAAATTCACATAGAAGTGTGAGTTATATAGATCTGTATTCTCATTGAAAGCAAGTCTAAGAAGCTCGGCAGGTAGCCTAGGGGTTAGAGCATTGGGCAAGTAACCGAAAGGTTGCTGGATCAAATCCCTGGGCTGACAAGGTAAAAATCTGTTGTTCTGACCCTGAGCATGGCAGTTAACCCACTGTTCCCCGGGCCCTGAGCATGGCAGTTAGCCCACTGTTCCCCGGGCCCTGAGCATGGCAGTTAGCCCACTGTTCCCCGGGCCCTGAGCAAGGCAGTTAACCAACTGTTCCCTGGGCCCTGAGCAAGGCAGTTAACCCACTGTTCCCCGGGCGCTGAATACTTGGATGTCGATTATGGCAGCCCCCCTCACTTCTCTGATTCAGAGGGGTTGGGTTAAATGCGGAAGACACATTTCAGTTGAATGCATTCAGTTGTACAACTGACTAGGTATCCATATTTGTCTTTGTACACCAGCTTCAAACAGCTAAAAATACAATATTTTTGGTTATGGAAATATTTTTCACAGCGGTTTCGACGGTACAATGATTATCTACACGACTGCTTGTTTTGCAACCAGGAAATGGCACCACAAAAAATCATACAAATAATTTTGGTATATATCTCCGATATGGGCTGACTCTTCAAAACATACTTCCTCCCCAAAACATTTTTTGACTATCGTTTTTTTCTCCATAGATGAATATGTTATTCAATGTGTTTCTATGGGCTAATAGCAGTAAGGCCAAATTCAATGTTTCATCAAATAATCAAATCGCTTGGTATGACCATATTAAAACAATTCCATATGTTAGCTTAGTAGAAACCCAGGCCCTTAGACTCCAGGGGGTTATTAACGAACACTGACTGTCAGCTAAAATTACGGAACGTCAGCAAACATCAGGAGGCTTTTAGAGTGTAAAAAAACAAAGGTTTGAGTGGCCATCCCACTTAACATACTCCTTCTATGCGCTGTCTTCCACTCTCCATCTCGCTATCGATCCCCTAACCTCCCCATCTCCCTGTTTCACTCCCTCCTCTTTCTCCTCTCCCTCTCTCTCCCCATCGACCTCTCCTCTGTCTCCCTCCCTCTCTCAGGTAAGATGTTCCAGGCTCCAGATCTCAACCTCATAGTAGAGTTTATCCTCATGTTCTATAAGGAGAAGCCCATTGATTGGCTACTGGACCACATCCTCTGGGTCAAAGTGTGTAACCCAGAGAAAGACGCGGTACGTAAAAACTGTGTGTGGGGAGGGGTTATCTTCAATCTTTTTTTCACTATCTACCCTTTCTCCCTGCAGAAGCACTGTGAGAGGCAGAAGTCGAGTCTGCGTGTGCGGTTCAGGCCCTCTCTTTTTCAACATGTGGGGCTGCACTCCTCTCTGGCCGGAAAGATCCAGAAACTCACTGTGGGTCCCAAACCTCTCATCCTCTCTCTAGCACCCTCCCTCTCACCCTAGATCACTCTCTCTGCATCAGCCTTTTACCATATGTCCAAACACCACCTCCATCTACCCAAATATCTCCTCAACCCACCATACTAGGCCATGCTCACATCCCCCTGGTATGACCACTTCCGGTCATCTATGCTGCTGTCTCACTTCCACTTCCTGTTTAGGATAAGGACTTCCTGAAGCCCCTGCTCCATAAGATCCATGTGAACCCGCCTGCTGAGGTGTCCACATCTCTCAAGGTACAGCACCTTTAAATCACCCTCACAGACACCTTTTTGGCTTGACCTTCTTATGAGTTGAAAAATATATATTGTTTTAAAGCCCGTTTCACCATTGGCTTTTTATTTCAAAATGTAAGGTAGTACGATATTATTGTTTGATATAGTTATTTGTGTAGTATACTGAGATGTTTTGAATTCATTAAAAAAGTTTGATATGTGTACTTATTTGTAAAGTATATTGAGATGTTTTGAATGCATTCAGCTGACTGTGCTGTGCTGTGCTGTGCTGTGCTGCGCTGCGCTGTGCTGTGCTGTGCTGCGCTGTGCTGTGCTGTGCTGTGCTGTGCTGCGCTGTGCTGTGCTGTGCTGTGCTGTGCTGTGCTGCGCTGCGCTGTGCTGTGCAGGTGTACCAGGGCCACACTTTGGAGAAGACCTACCTGGGAGAAGACTTCTTCTGGGCCATCAATCCTACTGCTGGAGACTACGTCCTCTTCAAGTTTGACAAGCCCATCAGCATAGAGAGGTGCGGAGGGATATGGAGCTGTGTGTGTGCATTTCTGAGGGAAAAGAGATGTCGTGCCATACACACAATCTTCCTCTTCCACAAGCTTAAGCGTGCCTCTCTCTGGGGCTCAGTGTCTGCTAATGAGGGTGTTCTAAAATAAGAACTCCCAGGACACCCTGGGGGATTCACAGAAAGAAAGAGCGGAAAGGGTTGGAAGGAGAAAGAAAGAAAGCACTAAGAAAGAGAGGTGGTGGAGGAAGGAGACAGAGATGAGGTGATGTGGATGGAATGGATGAGTAGAAAGAGGCTATAGAGGTGTTAGAGAAGTCAGGGAGCTTCAGCGTGATTGACTGAGAGGGAAAAGAGACCAACTCATCATTCTGTTTCATGTGTTGTGTTTCATGTGTATCAAATCAACATTTTATTTGTCACATGCGCCGAATACAACAGTGAAATGCTTACTTACAACCCCTAAACCAACAATGCAGTTTTAAGAAAATACCAAAATAAAAGTAACAAATAATTAAAGAGCAGCAGTAAAATAACAATAGCGAGGCTATATACACGGGGTACCGGTACAGAGTCAATGTGCGGGGGCAACGGTTAGTCGAGGTAATATGTAAAAAAAAAAAAAATAATAAATATGTCAACCTTTATTTAACAAGGCAAGTCAGTTAAATACACATTCTTATTTACAATGACAGCTAACATACATAATAACAGAGAGTAGGAGCAGCATAGAAGAGGGTGGAGGGGCAATGCAAATAGTCTGGGTAGCCATTTGATTAGATGTTCAGGAGTCTTATGGTTTGGGGGTAGAAGCTGTTTAAAAGCCTCTTGGACCTAGACGTGGCGCTCCGGTACCGCTTGCCGTGTGGTAGCAGAGAAATCAGTCTATGACTAGGGTGGCTGGAGTCTTAAACAATTTTTAGGGCCTTCCTCTGACACCGCCTGGTATAGAGGTCCGGGATGGCAGGAAGTTTGGCCCCGGTGATGTACTGGGTCGTACGCACATACCAGGCAGTGATGCAACCCGTCAGGATGCTCTTGATAGTGCGGCTGCAGAACCTTTTGAGGATCTGAGGACCCATGCCAAATCTTTTCAGTCTCCTGAGGGGAAATAGGTTTTGTCGTGCCCTCTTCACGACTGTCTTTGTGTGCTTGGACCATATTAGTTTGTTGGGGGATGTGGACGCCAAGGAACTTGAAGCTCTCAATCTGCTCCACTACAGCCCCGTCGATGAGAATGTGGGCGTGCTCGGTCCTCCTTTTCCTGTAGTCCACAGTAATCTTCTTTAACTTGATCACATTGAGGGAGAGGTTGTTGTCCTTGCACCACACAGTCAGGTTTCTGACCACCTCCCTATAGGCTGTCTCGTCATTGTCGGTGATCAGGCCTACCATCTGCAAACTTAATGATGGTGTTGGAGTCATGCCTGCATGCAGAGGGAGGTGTTTAGTCCCAGGGTCCTTAGCTTAGTGATGAGCTTTGAGGGCACTATGTGTTGAACAGCATTCTCACATAGGTGTTCCTTTTGTCCAGGTGGGAAAGGACAGTCTGGAGTGCAATCGAGATTGCATCATCTGTGGTTTTGTTGGGGCGGTATGCAAATTGGAGTGGGTCTAGGGTTTCTGGGATAATGGTGTTGTGAGCCATGACCAGCCTTTCAAAGCACTTCATGGCTACAGATGTGAGTGCTATGGGTCGGTAGTCATTTAGGAAGGTTACATTAGTGTTCTTGGGCACAGGGACTATGGTGGTCTGCTTGAAACATTTACATTTTACATTTAAGTCATTTAGCAGACGCTCTTATCCAGAGCGACTTACAAATTGGTGCATTCACCTTATGATATCCAGTGGAACAGCCACTTTACAATAGTGCATCTAAATCTTTTAAGGGGGGGGGGGGGGGGGTTAGAAGGATTACTTTATCCTATCCTAGGTATTCCTTAAAGAGGTGGGGTTTCAGGTGTCTCCGGAAGGTGGTGATTGACTCCGCTGACCTGGCGTCGTGAGGGAGTTTGTTCCACCATTGGGGTGCCAGAGCAGCGAACAGTTTTGACTGGGCTGAGCGGGAACTGTACTTCCTCAGAGGTAGGGAGGCGAGCAGGCCAGAGGTGGATGAACGCAGTGCCCTTGTTTGGGTGTAGGGCCTGATCAGAGCCTGAAGGTACGGAGGTGCCGTTCCCCTCACAGCTCCGTAGGCAAGCACCATGGTCTTGTAGCGGATGCGAGCTTCAACTGGAAGCCAGTGGAGAGAGCGGAGGAGCGGGGTGACGTGAGAGAACTTGGGAAGGTTGAACACCAGACGGGCTGCGGCGTTCTGGATGAGTTGTAGGGGTTTAATGGCACAGGCAGGGAGCCCAGCCAACAGCGAGTTGCAGTAGTCCAGACGGGAGATGACAAGTGCCTGGATTAGGACCTGCGCCGCTTCCTGTGTGAGGCAGGGTCGTACTCTGCGAATGTTGTAGAGCATGAACCTACAGGAACGGGCCACCGCCTTGATGTTAGTTGAGAACGACAGGGTGCTGTCCAGGATCACGCCAAGGTTCTTAGCGCTCTGGGAGGAGGACACAATGGAGTTGTCAACCGTGATGGCGAGATCATGGAACGGGCAGTCCTTCCCCGGGAGGAAGAGCAGCTCCGTCTTGCCGAGGTTCAGCTTGAGGTGGTGATCCGTCATCCACACTGATATGTCTGCCAGACATGCAGAGATGCGATTCGCCACCTGGTTATCAGAAGGGGGAAAGGAGAAGATTAATTGTGTGTCGTCTGCATAGCAATGATAGGAGAGACCATGTGAGGTTATGACAGAGCCAAGTGACTTGGTGTATAGCGAGAATAGGAGAGGGCCTAGAACAGAGCCCTGGGGGACACCAGTGGTGAGAGCACGTGGTGCGGAGACAGATTCTCGCCACGCCACCTGGTAGGAGCGACCTGTCAGGTAGGACGCAATCCAAGCGTGGGCCGCGCCGGAGATGCCCAACTCGGAGAGGGTGGAGAGGAGGATCTGATGGTTCACAGTATCAAAGGCAGCCGATAGGTCTAGAAGGATGAGAGCAGAGGAGAGAGAGTTAGCTTTAGCAGTGCGGAGCGCCTCCGTGACACAGAGAAGAGCAGTCTCAGTTGAATGACTAGTCTTGAAACCTGACTGATTTGGATCAAGAAGGTCATTCTGAGAGAGATAGCAGGAGAGCTGGCCAAGGACGGCACGTTCAAGAGTTTTGGAGAGAAAAGAAAGAAGGGATACTGGTCTGTAGTTGTTGACATCGGAGGGATCGAGTGTAGGTGAAACAAGTTGGTATTACAGACTCAGACAGGGAGAGGTTGAAAATGTCAGTGAAGACATGTTGAGGTAATCCGTCTGGCCCTGCGGCCTTGTGAATGTTGAACTGTTTAAATGTCTTACTCACATCGGCTGTGGAGAGCGTGATCACACAGTCGTCTGGAACAGCTGATGCTCTCATGCATGTTTCAGTGTTACTTGCCTCGAAGCGAGCATAGAAGTTATTTAGCTCGTCTGGTAGGCTCGTGTCATTGGGCAGCTCTCGGATGTGCTTCCTTTTGTAGTCTGTAATAGTTTGCAAGCCCTGCCACATCCGATGAGCGTTGGAGCCGGTGTAGTACGATTCGATCTTAGTCTTGTATTGACGCTTTGCCTGTTTGATGGTTTGTCAGAGGTTATAGCAGGATTTCTTACAAGCTACCGGGTTAGAGTCCCGCTCCTTGAAAGCGGCAGCTCTACCCTTTTAGCTCAGTGCAGATGTTGCCTGTAATCCATGGCTTCTGATTGGGGTATGTACGTACAGTCACTGTGGGGACGATGTCATCGATGTATTTATTGTTGAAGCCAGTGACTGATGTGGTGTAATCCTCAATGTCATCGGAAGAATCACGGAACATGTTCCAGTCTGTGATAGCAAAACAGTCCTGTAGTTTAGCATCTGCTTAATCTGACCACTTTTTTATAGACCGAGTCACTTGTGCTTCCTGCTTTAGTTTTTGCTTGTAAGCAGAAATCAGGAGGATAGAATTATGGTCAGATTTACCAAATGGGGGATGAAAGAGAGCTTTGTACGCGTCTCTGTGGAGTAAAGGTGGTCAAGTTTTTTCCCCTCTGGTTGCACATTTAACATGCTGATAGAAATGAGGTAAAACTGATTTAAGTTTCCCTGCATTAAAGTCCCCGGCCACTAGGAGTGCCGCCTCTGGATGAACGTTTTCTTGTTTGCTTATGGCGGTATACACCTCATTGAGTGCAGTCTTAGACAGCTACAAAAAATACAGATGAAAACTCTCTAGGTAGATAGTGTGGTCTACAGCTTATCATGATATACTCTACCTCAGGTGAGCAAAACCTAGAGACTTCCTTAGATATCGCGCACCAGCTGTTGTTTACAAATATACATAGACCGCCTCCCCTTGTCTTACCAGAGGCTGCTGTTCTCTCCTGCCGATAACCTGCCAGCTGTATGTTATAAATGTCGTCGTTCAGCCATGACACATTGAAACATAAGATATTAGTTTTTAATATCCCGTTGGTAGGATATACGTGCTTTTAGTTCGTCCCATTTATGTTTCTGGTTCGTGTGTAGGGTTTCTGTTTAATGTGTTTTGTTTCGGTCTGTCGCAGCCAGTGACGTCTCGTGTTTGTGTCTGGGCTTGATTTGCACAAATTAGCCAGCCAGGGTACCATTGTACTGATGAAATTTCATTATCAGCTGTGTGAAGGGTCTCGTGTGTGTGTGTGTGTGCGCGCCACCGCTACCACAGGCTTGGTTTAAACATGTCAGATGTGTCGTTACAGAAAGCACAGCAAAGTGTGTGACAGGACAGTGTTACGTGTAAGCAAGGTGTGAGTTTGCATATTCATGAGTGTGACATGTGATGTGAATTTGCATTAATAGTGTTATGTGATTGGCAGGTTCCTGTTCCGCAGTGGGAACCAGGAACACCCTGGAGACAGGATAGAGAACACCACTGTAGAGATACTGCCCTTCTCGGTAAGACGACAACATTCAGACAATGCAAAGACAACATTCAGACAATGCAAAGACAACATTCAGACAATGCAAAGACAACATTCAGACAATGCAAAGACAACATTCAGACAATGCAAAGACAACATTCAGACAATGCAAAGACAACATTCAGACAATGCAAAGACAACATTCAGACAATGCAAAGACAACATACAACAATGCAAAAACAGCATTCAGACAATGCAAAGACAGCATTTGGACGACACAGTGTGCAATAATGTGTCAATAGTCAGGGCACTTGTTTCTGATTGGTTTATTGATCCATCATCACTCAAAATGTCTATGTCAGTTATTGATTGGTTATTGACAGGATCATGAGCACAGCCTGCTCCATTCAATATCACTACCAGAGGCGGGAGATAAGCACTGTGCATCAGGGGAGGCTGCTGAGGGGAGGACGGCTCATAATAATTGCTGTAACGGAGTAAATAGAATGGTATCAAACACATAGTTTCTATGTTTGATGTCTTTGATACCATTCCACTAATTCCACTCCAGTCATTACCATGAGCCCGTCCTCCCCAATTAAGGAACCACCAAGCTCCTGTGGTGTGCATTATACTGTATGTTAGTGTTAACAAGGCTTTCTACCTACCTAGTGTGTGCATAACATTACCAACATAACCACAACATGTGTCTGTGTCTGAAGGAAACTGGACCTAAGTCCAAAGAGAAATACAAGCGAACTGATGACCGCTTCTACAGGATCGGTGAGTGGACCTGTACCAACCCTCGTATTCCGTTACCTTAGAACACATACACAGCCTGATCAGATTACCCAGTCTCATTGTTCCTGCCACAGACTGATACACAATTTACAAACTGCCTGTCCAAAGGTCCTCAATCACAGCTCTCTCCCTCTCTCTCTCTCTCTCTCTCTCTCTCTCTCTCTCTCTCTTCTCTCTTCTCTCTCTTCTCTCTCTTCCTCTCTCTTCCTCTCTCTTCCTCTCTCTTCCTCTCTCTCTCTCTCTCTTCCTCTCTCTCTTCTCTCTCTCTCTCTCTCTCTCTCTCTCTCTAGGTCAATTTGAGAAGGGTGTGGCTGAGGGGGCTGTAGACACCTCGTTCAACCCGGTGGTGGCGCTGCGTCTCTCTGTCGTCAAAGACTCAGCTGTCTGGGCCATCCTCAGCGAGGTCAGCCAATCACACGCCATCATCTGTCCTTTAATATTTTATATCATGTTTATATTCTACCCAGCGGAATGTTATCCTGTATAACGAGAGCTGTGTGTGACGGTTCTGTGTGTCTCTCTGTAGATTCACATAAAGAGGAGAGCAGGCTGACATAAAGCGGGGGGCCACATCAATCCTGGCCCCCGGCCCCGGGGTGCTCGCAGACGCACCTAAAACTGACTGACCAGGGGCCTTCTGCCACCTAGCAACCAGCAGTGACATCATCAGAGCGCACCAGAGCCGCTCCTCTCAGGGTTTCTGTCTAAGGGCGCTGTCACTCGATTGCTTTCTCTCTATTGCTGCCTATCCTTTCCTCGCTCTCTTGCGCTCTTTTTGCGTGAATGTGAATACTACTGTACAAAAAAGAGCCAGATATAAAATATCAGAAGTCATTTGGTATGTCCGGAAGAAATCCGTTTCCAGCTCTGACTGTCGAGGTAACGCCGATGGCTTGTGACTCGGAGAGACACACCTCAGCTGATCTGAGAGGCTGATGTCACCAGGATGCTGGTGTTGTACATGCTGCTCTCTGCTCCATGTGCTCTTCGTCTCAGCCTCTCTGATCTGTTCCACTGAGGTATTGCACTCACCGGAGCTATAGTGGAGCCCCCTGCTGGTGATTGAAGTGACTGAAGAATGGCTCCATCAGCCTCAAAGACCTGTTGCTTTTTGTTCTTTTCCACAGAGTTGTGTGTTTTAGGTAAACAGCAGGTAATAAATAGACAAACAAGTTGTCAGTCTTTCTTATCGTGAAGATAACTGCCTTTATTACTTCCTTCTTTTGAAAGGGATTACAATGACGATGGCAAACGAAGCGGAAACTAAATGTGGTTCCCCATCTTTAAAGTGACAGGTCTGCCAAACTATGCCCTGGGTAGAAGTCACCCATAGGTGCAGATCTTGGATCAGCTTGCCTTACTCAAGTCTCAACCCAAACCATTCTGGGCAAAACACCTGAAACCTACCTAAGATCTGTGTATGGGGCAGTTTGATCCAGTGGAGGCTGCTGAGGGGAGGACAGCTCTTAATAATGGCTGGAATTGAGCAAATGGAATGGCATCAAACACGTGGAAACATGTGTTTGATGTATTTGATACCATTCCATTGATTCCACTCCAGTCATTATCATGAGCTGTCCTCCCCAATTAAGGTGCCACCAACCTCCTGTGGTTTCATTTTATTCCATGAAAAATCTTTGTGACTGAAGGAAACCACATCTATCTCTCTACTTCCTGTTTGACAGGAAGTCAGTCTGAAAGACCTCTAGTGTCCTTTAAGTGGTAAACTAATCAGACTTTGGCCTTGACTTTGCTCACCTGAAGGGATGTATTGCTATATTCATTTTATTATTATTATTACTACGACAATGACGACGTATGAAGGTGAATTAATTAATTTAAAATAAATCTTTAATTTGTACAAGAGGTTCAAAGAAAAAAATGATTTATGCTACGGTAGTTGATGTGTTCTTTTTGTTCCCGAAACGAGCTGCTTGGTATTCCATGTTGTCTTGTCCGCTGGTTGGTTGAGATAGAGGTTGAATCTAACTGCTGTTCCAGAGTCAGTTTTTGTATAACATTTCTCAGATGGTCAAAGTTAAAATGAAGGAGAGCTGACATCAGTACAGGCCTTAAGCCAGAGATCCTGGCTGAGGTTGTGCTAGATCCATACCCATGTGCCTTTAAAGTCCTGCTCCACCATAATGAGTCCGGAGCAGAACTTCCCTTCATTCACTCCCTTCCCTCTACCCTACATTGACTCTTTTGAAGGGATTTGATTACGTGATACAAGATTTACAGATGACAGGGTTAACGGTTCCTCCATAACTCGCCACCAATTGTACAGTGTGACTCATGTTTACCATCAGCAATAGGGGATTCATTCACTTCATTTCATTTTGATGACTTCACTATATTGAAATGATATATTGAACAGATGATCAAATGCTATTTAGAACGTTGCACTGAGTTTTCAACTGACAGTTTTAAATGTTCCATTCTTTTTTGTTGTTGTTGCTGGGCTTTCATTTACCATCTCCCATTGGTTATGTCATTTTACACTTCTGACATCATCAGTGAGTTCTACCCCATGTGATGTCTGATTCTGTCCAATCATTTAATTGGAGACTGCTGGCAGTGGTTAGACAGGATGTTGCATTTATTCTATGCGCCATCTAGTTGCAGAAGGATGCATGTATACCAGTGGAGGCTGCTGAGGGGAGGACGGCTCATAATAATGTCTGGAACAGAGCAAATGGAATGGCATCAAACACATAGAAACCATGTTTGATACAATTCCACTAATTCTGTTTCAGCTGTTACCACGAGCCCGTCCTCCCCAATTCAGGTGCCATTAACCTGTAATGCTGACAGCCACGCTCCCCTGGGGGGCATCTTGTCTACTCTGATTGTAGCTGTACAGAAAAGCTATTTGCATTGCTCTTTGATTCATAGGTTCAGGATAGGTCACAAAAAGAAATCATGAGAAATGTTTATACAATAAGAGATTTGATGAAGATTTCGTTTTTCTTTCAAAATTCCATCCACGTGAGAGAAGATTGTGATCGTTTTGATTGGGAGTGCTATTTTAAATGTCAAAGATGTGTATGCACGCATGTCCAATTCTAAATCGGCCCCTACATCACAGCACTTAATGTTGATCTAGTAGGGTTGGACAACTACAGTATAAGGAACAATCCTACCAAATCCTTTAAATTAAAAACTCCTAGGTAGGATAAAGACTAGGGGTGGATTTGGGCAACACTTTCGAAACCGGGCCACTTTGTACCAGGTTTGCTTGTCTGTAAATGTCCTTTATTTATTGTGTGATTGATTGATTGGTCAACTTTTTGAATGGAGCTGGCCCCTCCCCTGAGCCCCCTGGTCAAACCAGACCCTCTCGCTCACACCTGGGCCTTTATTTAAGTAGTGTAACGGATTAGAACCTTCAGATAGAAATCTATTCTGTAGATCCGATATGATTCTCTGTGTAGAAATGGGAATCGTGCCAGATCTATACATTACATTTCTATCTGCAACGTTCTAGCAAAGGATTTGCAACCTCCTGAATTAAAACCTCTTAAGGTGGAGGACGGCTTGAGCAGAGGGGAACACAAACTGTGTTTCTCACTAGTTTAAAGGGGGTTTCTTCCATCCTTTTTTTGTGCCCTTCATCCACGCTTATCTAAGATTGTATAGAAAAGCAATATGGAGGTTAGCCTATTATTGAGTCGCTTGCCTAGACCCTAGAGGTAGATGAAAGAAAAGAGACAGCAAGACTATGAAGACAGTCAGGCTCACCCCACCCCTGCCTGCTTCCACCTTCTCTGTTCTCCCCATCAGGTCATGTCATGTGCCTTCATCACTACGTTAGTATATCTGCCTCTGATGATTTTTACATGGACATCGTTGAAATAAATCCAAATGGTTGATACAATTCACACCCATCTGTTTTCTGCCTTGGTTTCATTATTTCACATAATTCACTGTCTGATGGGAGAATGCCTCATTTCCATCAGCCACACATTCCTATAGAGCCAACCGGCTAGGTTAAAAAATAAATCAAGAGATGGCATCAACATGTTGGAGTTGCTGCAGGTTCTATGGAAACATCCTTGCCATCGTGCTCCTTTTGATGTTCTGCTGAGAGATAAGCTTTGAGTGGCACCTAGCGGTATACTTGAAAAAGTACATGTTAAAAATCCTAATTTCGCTGAAACGTACAAAAACTACAAACACTCCCAGCATGCATATAGTTAAATTTTTGTATTCCCAGGATACTTTGCGAATCAAATATGGTGGCTTGCATTACAACGTTCATGTAACATACTGTAAAATATATTATTTAAGTCTAAATTTCTTGCGTAATTGTCTTAAATGTAAGTGCAGCACAATGCCTAAATTCTACGAGGACAAAGAGGAGGACGGCAGGGCATGCTCAGGAATCAGGGAGGACTTCAAGGCATGTCTCCTTCAACACGACTGCGTTGTAAAGGTAACGTTATGGAAAATACGATATCCCCTTTCATCTGAGGTTATGGTTTGCTAGCTAATATTATGCTTTACAGTTTTACTTGTATAACATCCCTTATTTCAAAGCGTAGGACTACCTTAAATTGTAAATTATGGCTTGTTGGTTGGTTGAGCCACACTTCCATTAAAAAAGAAAAGTGCAGCGCTTTCTACACCTGATCGTTCTGGATATTGATGCATGTGTTGTGTGGTCAACGTAAACGGTGAGAATGATCAATAACATATCAAAACACCAGTCTTGGTACAAACGTGTTTGACTAACTCCATGTTGTCCATTCCTGCAGGAGGGGAAGATGCCCAGTCAGTGTCTGAAGGAGGGCCACTGTAAAGCACTGCAGACCTCTTTCTTCGAGTGCAAGAGATCCATGGTGAGGTCACCGGTCATCACTGACATCAATGACATTCATTCAACACTTGGCAAATCCTTATGTATGGAACTGACTGTTTCTGATCTTTCCCTCTATTTCTACAGTTAGATAACCGGTCCAGATTCAGGGGAAGGAAAGGCTACTGATGGACCAAAGTTGAAAACCTCTGCAACACTCACAGCACTGAAAGGATTAATTGTGAATAGTAGCAAAACTAACTTAAAGGGATCCAAATGGGGGTTGTATTTTATTATGCTAACTTCACTTGAGCACTTGATTTGAGGTGGTTCTGTAGAGAAAATATATGCTCTGCAAATAGGTATGTTGGACTTATTACCTACTGAAGTGATGAGTGAGTCTGTGAATAGGCCTACCGCAATTCAAACCATAGACACTTGTAAGTGTGTGGAAGAATGCTGGGCTGCTCTTCTGTTTCCATGTTCTGAAATGAGCGAACTTCAAGGAACTCTAAAGCAGGACTGTCAGCTCTCCCCTCGGCTGTTCTGATGATTGACAGACTGCTAAATTGGGCCTCTGTTTTGAACAACTGTGTGTAATAAATGTGTCATTGAACAGATGAAGTGTTTGCGAATGTGCTTAAAGTGTGTCATAATGGAGTCTTCAATGCACGCAACTGCTGGTATGAGTTTAAATTACATTAGATTTATTTTATTCCAGTTTTATTTTGACTGGCAGTACTGTAAAAATACATGGTATCATTCCTACAGACCTGAGTGAACAGCAATATTAATGGAAATGGGGACATACAAATATTACATAAGAAATTATATGAAATGTATTTAAACTCCTTCATGAATGTAGGTAAAAGGGTCGTTCAGATTTCTATGTACACTAATACAAAAAATGTATTCATTTAACATACTCTCTTATCCAGAGCGACGTACAGGAGCATTTAGGGTTAATCAATCAAATGTATTTATAAAGCCCTTCTTACATCAGCTGATGTCACAAAGTGCTGTACAAAAACTCAGCCTAAAACCCCAAACAGCAAGCAATGCAGGTGTAGAAGCACGGTGGCTAGGAAAAACGCCCTAGAAAGGCCGGAACCTAGGAAGAAACCTAGAGAGGAACCAGGTTATGAGGGGTGGCCAGTCCTCTTCTGGCTGTGCCTGGTGGAGATAACACAACATGGCCAAGATGTTCAAATGTTCATAGATGACCAGCAGGTGCAACAGGTCAGCACCTCAGGAGTAAATGTCAGTTGGCTTTTCATAGCCGATCATTCAGAGTATTTCTACCGCACCGGCTGTCTCTAGAGAGTTTAAAACAGCAGGTCTGGGACAGGTAGCATGTCCGGTGAACAGGTCAGGGTTCCATAGCCGCAGGCAGAACAGTTGAAACTGGAGCAGCAGCACGACCAGGTGGACTGGGGACAGCAAGGAGTCATCAGGCCAGGTAGTCCTAGGGCTCAGGTCCTCCAAGAGAAAGCGCGAGAGAGAAAAAGAGAATTAGAGAGAGCATACTTAAATTCACACAAGACACCGGATAAGACAGGAGAAATAAGATAAGACTCAACCCACTCGAGTGACGCACCGCTCCTAGGGACGGCATGGAAGAGCACCAGTAAGCCAGTGACTCAGACCCTGTAATAGGGTTTGAGGCAGAGAATCCCAGTGGAGAACCGGCCAGGCAGAGACAGCAAGGGCGGTTCGTTGCTCCAGTGCCTTTCCGTTCACCTTCACACTCCTGGGCCAGACTACACTCAGTCATAGGACCTACTGAAGAGATGAGTCTTCAATAAAGACTTAAAGGTCGAGACCGAGTCTGCGTCTCTCACATGGATAGGCAGACCATTCCATTAAAATGAGGAAGCACTTAAGTATTGGTATTTATTAGGATCCCCACTAGACGCTGCAAAAGCAGCAGCTACTCTTGCTGGGATCCACATGAAACATGACATCATACATAGTACAGAACATTATTGGTCAAGGACGTAAATACATCAATTTAAAACGTCACACAGCCTACATGTCAGTACATACACACAATATCTAGGTCTAATACATACTACAGTGCAAATGACAATATATATAAAATGGCTGTGTCTCTTCACAGTCCCCTTCGTGCAGTAAGGTGATCTTTTGTCTTTTTTTTAACTGGTTTTATTGCTAGCTTGAGTTACCTGGGGTGGCAGAGATTTCCATGTATTTATAGCTGTACTTAATACTGTGTGTTTCCCAGTACGGTACCTTCAACACATCAATACCTCACACAAAGACCAATGATGATGCAGTCAATCTCTCCTCAACTTTGAGCCAGGAAAGACAGACATGCACGTACATCAAAGTGCGATACGTGCTGCTTTGTTCTGGACCAACTGCAATTTACCTATGTACCTCTTTGCTGCACATGACCACACAGCTGGGCAGTAGTCCAGGTGTGACAAAACTAGAGGCTGTGGGACCTGTCTGGTTGACTGAGATGTCAAGAAGGCAGAGCAATGTCCTGTCATGGTCAGACCTCTTCCCATTTTAGCAACCAATGAGTCTATATGTTTTGACCTTGAAAGCTATTTGTATTCTTATTTATTAGGGACACTATCTAGGGTTACACCCAGCAGTTTAGTCTCCTCACCTTGCTCAATAGCCACTTTATTCAATAATAGATCTAAACAAGGTTTAGGGTTGTGCGAGTGATTTGTCCCAAAAATTAAGCTTTTAGTTTGAGATATTTATCACCAGCCTATTGCTAGTTACCCATTCTAAAACTGACTAGAGCTCTATGTTAAGTCTAATTTATTTATTTTACTGTTGCAGCCGACGTGTATACTGTTGAGTTGTCAGCATACATAGATACACAGGCTTTATTCAAGGTCAGTGGAAGGTCATTTATAAAAACAGGAAACAATAATGGCCCAAGCCGGCTGCCCTGCAGTACACCACACTCAACTGAATTTGTATGAGCGAGGCTTCTATTAACGAAAAGTCTCTGTGTTCTATTAGATAGGTAACTCTCAATCCATAATAAGGCAGAGGATGCAAATCCATAACACCTAAGTTTTTTCAGCAGTAGGTTACGATCAATGACATCAAAAGCTGCACTGAAGTCAAACAAAACAGCTCCCACAATCTTCTAACTATCAATTTCTTTCAGCCAAGTATCAGTCATTCGTGTCAGTGCTGAGCATATTGAGTGCCCTTCCCTATAAGCAATCTGTTGTTAATTTGTTTTCTGTAAAATATTTTTTTATTTGATCAAACACAATTTTCCCCAAAAATTTGCTAAGCACTTGTAACAGGCTGATTGGTTGGCTGTTTGAACCATTAAAGGGTGCTCTGCTATTCTTTGCTAGTGGAATGACCTTTGACTCCCTCCATGTCTGAGGGCACACCGTCTTCTAGGCTTAAATTGAAGACGTGGGAAACAGGAGTCACAATGTATTCTGCTACCAACCTCAGCAATTTATCATCCGGGTTGTCGGTGCCAGGAGGTTTGTCCTTATTTATAGATAGCAACAATTGTTTCACCTCTTCCACACCCACGTTGTGGAACTCAAAACTACACTACTTGTCTTTCATTATTTGGTCTATTATGCATAAATATGAAGGCTAAGTATTTGTTGTTTGCATGTCTTACTCACCTCAAGTGGATGGCAATATCAAAGGGTTTTGTTATGAACAAGACGTCTGTCTCAATGAAAGATGGAGCCGAGTTTGCTTTTTTTCCTCGAATTTCATTTAATGTACTACAGAGCTTTTTACTATCATTCTTTATATCATTTATGTTTGTGCTATAGTATAGTTTCTTCTTTTTGTTTTGTTTAGGTACTGAATTTCTCAATTTACTGTATGTTTACCAGTCTGCTGTATTGTCAGACTTATTTGCTATTCCCTGGGCCTCATCCCACTCAGCCTTACAGTTTTTCAATTCATCATCTACCCATGGAGATTTGGAAGATCTAACAGTCAGTTTCTTCATCCGCACATGTCTATCAGTAACCGGAAGAAGCAGTTTCATAAATGCTTAGTTTAGCGTCCGGATGTTTCTCATTACACACATCAGACCAACAAATATTTTTTATATCTTCGACATAGAAATCATTGCAAAACCTCTTGCATGATCGTTTATGCTCAAGGACACATCGACATCAACAGATTTTGCCCAGATTTGCCCTTTGTATTGAGCAGTCATACACTGCCCTATTTCATGAACCCACACATTGTCTGTCCAAGATCAAATACAAAGACATGAAAATATGTTCCTTCTTAAAGTGATGGTAGAGAGATTTTGTATAAAAATTCCTGCAATTCGTATGATATGTTACGAATTCCAATTCGTACAAAATGTTACGAATTTGTATGTGACTAATGTCCTGTTCAATCTCTTTAACCAGTTCAGTCTCTGTTCTCTATTCAGCTGTGTAAGTGGGAGCCACTGATGTAATGTTTCTGTTAAGGAGGGATTATGGTGTGTGCTTGAGTAATGGTCTTGGGGTGACTAGATGAGGTTAAAGTTGTCACTGTTCCCTGGTTATGGTCCCATAGAGTGGTCATGGTCATCAAACAGCTGTTAGTTTAGTTCTACAGTTTAGTGGTTAGCTCATCAGCTGCTCAAACCTCTCCAGGTTCACCTTCCTCATGACAAAGGCCTTGTGAGTCTTCTTCAGCATGCCCAGCATGTTCAGGAGCTCCACGCCATGTGGTCGCTCTCGGTGACGAAGGCGTCATCAATTGCCGCCGCCATAGCGTAGGAGTCACATGACACAAGTCCCATACTGTCAACCATCTGCGCCTGGGAGCGCTCGCTGTAGGACTCCTCCATAGTGTTACGGATGATCCGGGCTATGAATCAAGCCTTCTCTGACTCCTGAGCCAGCCAGCCATCACACCAAGACTGTAGAGTGGAACCAGAACGGAAAAATATCAATCACAATGTAGAAGGTATTGGTAGTGTTTTATCATTTATTCAGGACGATGTAAGCTGCTTCCGTGATGGTGGTGAAGTTGAACTCTGCACACACTGTGGTGTTTCCTCTGGCTAAAGACCTGCAGAACACCGGCTTCACATTAAAGCCCATGGCAATCCACCCCTTAATCTATATATTTACCATTCATTTACCAGATAAGCTGACCTTCTGAAGCAAATAAATCATAGCCCTTACACTCTGTGTTGTCTCCCATGATGTAGAGGCCTTTGAGTTGGCTAGGAAGGGAGGGTTCCATCCTTACAGCCAGAGCTAGGTTGGTGACGGGAGCCATGGCCACCAGAGATCTCTCGCTCGCGTTTGGGTCCAGAATATCCGGGCCATGGAAGTGTCCCGCACTGACCACATTCCCAAGGATGAGCTTGGCAGCACCTCAGAATACGGGGATCTACAACACGGAACACAGAGTGGTCAGAACCCCGCAAATTAGAACATTATAGTATTCCCTCTACGCTTTCACTTCATATGAATTCAATCTTAGAGCCCGGGCCTGTGTCAGTGGGCAAAAACAAGTCTGGGTGCCAATCGGTTTCTTATACCGACTACTTTGTTGTTGTCATGGCAACGTTTGGTGTAAACTCCAGCCTCTCCACAGTTCTGCTTTGCTCACTCTGCTACGTCTGTAAACAGATTCAATAGAACAGCACGTCAAATCAGTTATCTCTTTCCAGAGCTCTAATTGAGTAGAGCTCCACTGGCGTGTGTCTGAGACGGAGAAAACAACAGTGTGTTGTCAGAGGAGAACAGAGAGGTCAACAGACACTACATAGCATCCTTCCACAACATGTGATCTCTTACCGTTAAATGCATATTCTACGCACCATGTGATGATGTAAGCACATTCCTTTGGGTGTTTGTTTTCAGAGAAAAAGCTGCCTTGACAATTTTATCTAAATAAACAATATGAATCTCATTGCCAGGGTCTTACATCATCTACCTTTTAACAATAAAATAACTGAACACAACAACACCATACAAAGCCTTCTGGAAAGTATTTAGACCCCTTGACTTTTTCCACAGTTTGTTACGTTACAGCCTTATTCTAAAATGTATTAAATTGTTTATTAAATTGCAATTTTTGCTCATTTATTTTTTTTAAATTACAGAAATATCACATTTACATTAGTCTTCAGACCCTTTACTCAGTAATTTGTTGAAGCACCTTTGGCAGCGATTACAGCCACAAGTCTTCTTGGATATAACGCCACAAGCTTGGCAACCCTGGATTTGGGGAGTTTGTCCCATTCTTCTCTGCAGATCCTCTCAAGCTCTGTCAGGTTGGATGGGGAGCGTTGTTGCACAGCTATTTTCAGGTCTTTCCAGAGATGTTCGATCGGGTTCAAGTCCGGGCTCTGGCTGGGCCCGGTGCCTTTTGGCAAAATCCAAGCGGGCTGTCATGTGCCTTTTACTGAGGAGAGCCTTCCACTGTCAACTGTGGTACCATTTATAGGCAGGTTTGTGCCTTTCCAAATCATGTCCAATCAATTGAATTTACCACGTGGACTCCAATCAAGTTGTAGAAACATCTCAAGGATGATCAATGGAAACAGAATGCACCTGAGCTCAATTTCGAGTCTCATAGCAAAGGCTCTGAATACTTATGTACATAAGGTATTTCCGTTTTTTATTTTTTATAAATTTGCAAAAATTTATAAAAACCTGTTTGTGCTTTGTCATTATGGGGTATTGTGTGTAGATTGCTGAGGATGTGTATTTATTTAATCCCTCTTAGAAAAACACTATAATGCAAAAAATTTGGAAAACGTCATGGGGTCTGAATACTTGATAGTGTTCAGTGTGTCAGATCGGAGGGCCTGTTGTCCGGCCTCTGGCAGTCTCTATGGGGGTACCACAGGGTTCAGTTCTCGGGCCGACTCTTTTCTCTGTATATATAAATGATGTCGCTCTTGCTGTGGGTGATTCCTTGATCCACCTCTACGCAGACGACACCATTCTGTATACATCTGGCCCTTCTTTGGACACTGTGTTAACAAACCTCCAAACGAGCTTCAATGCCATACAACACTCCTTCCGTGACCTCCAACTGCTCTTAAACACTAGTAAAACTAAATGCATGCTTTTCAACCGATCTCTGCCCACACCCGCCCGCCTGACTAGCATCACTACTCTGGACGGTTCTGACTTAGAATATGTGGACAACTACAAATACCTAGGTGTGTGGCTAGACTGTAAACTCTCCTTCCAGACTCATATTAAGCATCTCCAATCCAAAATTAAATCTAGAATCGGCTTCCTATTTCACAACAAAGCCTCCTTCACTCATACTGCCAAACATACCCTCGTAAAACTGACTATCCTACCAATCCTCGACTTCGGTGATGTCATTTACAAAATAGCCTCCAACACTCTACTCAGCAAACTGGATGCAGTCTATCACAGTGCCGTCTGTTTTGTCACCAAAGCCCCATATACAACCCACCACTGCGACCTGTATGCTCTCGTCGGCTGGCCCTCGCTACATATTCAGCGCCAGACCCACTGGCTCCAGGTCATCTATAAGTCTTTGCTAGGTAAAGCTCCGCCTTATCTCAGCTCACTGGTCACCATAACAACACCCACCCGTAGCACACGCTCCAGCAGGTATATCTCACTGGTCATCCCCAAAGCCAACACCTCCTTTGGCCGCCTATCCTTCCAGTTCTCTGCTGCCAATGACTGGAACGAATTGCAAAAATCGCTGAAGTTGGAGACTCATATCTCCCTCACTAACTTTAAGCATCAGCTATCTGAGCAGCTCACCGATCGCTGCAGCTGTACACAGTCCATCTGTAAATAGCCCATCTACCTACCTCATCCCCATATTGGTTTTTATTTTTATTTTTGCACTTTTGCACACTAGTATTTCTACTTGCACATCATCATCTGCACATCTATCAATCCAGTGTTAATTTTCTAAATTGTAATTACTTCGCTACTATGGCCTATTTTTTGCCATACCTCCTTATGGCATTTTCACACACTGTATTTAGATTGTTCTATTGTTATTGACTGTATGTTTGTTTATGTGTAACTCTGTGTTGTTGTTTTTTGTTGCACTGCTTTGCTTTATCTTGGCCAGGTCGCAGTTGTAAATGAGAACTTGTTCTCAACTGGCCTACCTGGTTAAATAAAGGTGAAAAATCAAAATAAAATAAATAATACTTTCCAAAGGCACTGTACCTCCAGTCTGTTACATGCTTGAAGCACCCGCAGCGTGTTATTGCACACATTCTCCACATTGGTGTTGCCATGGACACAGGTGATGCCCAGGATGTCTACATTAGGGGCGGCCAGGGCCATCATGGCTATCATTACTACTCCTCTTGGAGCATAACCTAGCCACTATGATACATTCACATAGAGACAGAGCAAATATAACCTAGCCACTATGATACATTCACACAGAGACAGAGCAAATATAACCTAGCCACTATGATACATTCACACAGAGACAGAGCAAATATAACCTAGCCACTATGATACATTCACACAGAGACAGAGCAAATATAACCTAGCCACTATGATACATTAACACAGGGTGAGACAGATAAAATATAACCTAGCCACTATGATACATTAACACAGAGACAGATCAAATTTAACCTAGCTAAGATACATTAAATACATTAATGATACATTAAAGCCTCTTAAGGATTCGCCCCTTTTTCCACATTTCTGCCTAAAATGAATCTTTAATTAAATAGATTCTCCAGTACTTTTGTATACTTTTGAGCCAGTACTTCTGAAAGTAGCACCCATGAGCAAAAAGCGGTCCCCGAAAATTGCGTACTACGTCACATATGCGCACCACTTCATTGCTCTCTCTCATTCTGCTGTTTGTGCATCTTGCTAGCTGTCACTCAAAGGGGGAGGGACTGAAGCTCATTGGCTAGAACTCGAATTGCTAGGAGGCTGGCCAAAGTGGGGGAAAATGGAGGAAAATTGGCGCAGCTTCCAGAAAGCTTTCAAACTAGGGCTTTCGTGGCTAAT